>NC_047679.1:65217406-65519724 GCF_011762505.2 Arvicanthis niloticus
GTTATGATAATCAAAGTAGGAATCAAAGAATCCAATACTTAGGAATGTTTCTAAAAGTTACAGCTTATATCAGTGATTGAACTTAAATAAGTCAGTGGTTTTGCAATATTTAGAGTATTCTTTTGGAAATACTTTTAAAAATAAAATAATTCACCCTTTATTTAAAGGATACAGTGAGAGTGATTCATTAAGTGCTCTCCTCCTCATCAATACTGATTCATTTTCAAATTAGTTTTGGTCAGCTACCCTATTCTCTCTCCACCTCATCTCTTTGGGTTTTTTGTTTGTTTTGCTTTTCTTGAGGTTATTGTTCCATTATTGTCATCTGAATAGACTTAAGTGTAGTGTATTTAATACTTAAATACAAATCTTTCCAGGATTTTTTTTTATATTTCTTTTTTTATAACGATAATTTTTTTATTTATTGGATATTTTATTTACACTTCAGATGCCATCCCCTTTCCCCATTCCCCCCTTAGAAAACCCCTATCCCATGCCCCCTTTCCCTTTTGTATTTATACATTTTTTAAAAAAATGTTAATCATAGGCTTTATAAGTTTGGTATTGCTCAATCAGAGGTGTAACCCACTACCCAACCTAGATATATCAACTGTCTTTGACTGGTGGAGACACATGAACATCTGCCTCCATGCCCCCCCTTCTTTCTCTCTTTCATCACCTAGCTTCTCCTCCTCTTCTTACTCCTTCTCTTCCTCTCAGTACTCCTGCCACCTTAGTTCCTCCTACATATCACCCTTCCTGTTAAAATGAAACTTTAAAAGAAATCTCTTTAGAAATATTTCCATGTTTTAGCCAAGTTGCAAAGCAGGAAAAATATTTTGAAAAATATAATCTAACCTTGCAAGTGGTCTTCTTCCTGTTAGTACTCATTGGTTAAAAAATGAGTTTTGTTCCTTATTTTGTTACTTTGTTTTTTATTAATTATTCAAAAAAATTAAGTTGAAATAAGAATGTGTTTTCTGAATTATACCTTCCAATATTCTTGCACACATACACTTCCAACTCCTGACACCACCGAGCTTGGCAGCAATAATGTCCTAGCAATGCCATTCTTACCCTGTTGCCAACCGATTTTCCCCTTACAGCCCTGTTGTAATTGTGCTATCTGCAAATGCCACTATGAAGGCTCAAATGAGAATCTCAGCTAGAATGAATGTCCAGTGGAAAGGACAACAGATAAAACTTTGTCCAATCTCATCTTTGATCATTCTTGATTGATAAGAGAGAGGAAAAAATACTGGTTGGATTTGTAAGTGAAGGGATGCTATAAATGTGCTGCTTAGACTGATTTTCTCTTCTCTGTGTTCTCTCCCCCTCCCCCTCCCCCTCCCCCTCCCCTCCCCCTCCCCCTCCCCCTCCCCCTCCCCCTCCCTTTCCCTGCCTCTCTCTCTCTTTCTCTCTCCATTTCTTTCCTTTTCTTTTGGTTTTCAATACATCCAACCAGCATTTTCACCTTCCTCCACTCCTCCCCATTCCAGGCCCACATCCAGTCTCCCCAAGATCCTCTGTTTCCCTTCAGAAAAGAGCAGGCCTCCCAGGGACATCAGCTGAACTGCTCTTAGACTGATTTTTTTGATGGAATTTCTATAGAACGCTAGCTTTACAGTTTTATATTTTTAAACAATACTTAAGAATTTTATACAGTCTACTGTGTTCATATTTATTCTTACAACTCCCCATAATTCCTCTGAGGTACACCCCAAGTTTCCTATCCCTTCCTAACATCTTGTCCCTCACATATTTATAATAGCCCACTGATATCAGTTTTATAGGAAGAGTCCTTTTTATTGTTTTATAGTTAACATATTCTGATAATATTCTAATTAATGGAAGTTAACTGATCTTGAAGTGTATAGACCTGTAAAACTGAAGTTTTTATTAAAAATTTAAGTAAGATTCTACAATGATGGTCTAGTGTTACTTAAACACGCATGGCTACTGGAAATTGAAATGAGTGAATGTATTTTTTATGTTGGTTGAAAACAGGTCATCCAAAGAATAGACAGAATTGTGTGGTGTCTTTGTATGTATTGAATTAAAATAATGCATTTAGCTTCTATATATTTGAGATCAATGTGTATTTTTATGCTAAATATGAATGTTATCATAACTAAGAATATAATAATACTTGAGAAGTTCTCAAAGCAAAGAAACATATAAAGTTTCATTCTTGAAAAATATTGCAATATTGGTTTCCCATGAAATGCTACCTGGGTCAGGACATTTCAGCACTTCAAATTAAAAAAATCTATAGTGTGAAATCTTTGACATTTCTGTTATTATAGAGTAAATGCATTGTTTTCTAATAACAAAGACAGAAAAGTGTATAAAAGACGTGAAGTCCATTTTGTGTTGGCCAAATACTTCTGGACATCAGGCCTGCCCAGGAATGTGACTGAAACTCCATTGGAGAAAACTGATTTTCCCTGTGTCAGTAGGAATTAAATTGCAAATAGTATCTTAGTTAAGGAATAATAGGCTTAATTAAATAGGCACTGCTAAGACTTTAAAAGTTTAATAAAAGGAAAAACATTTAAACTATTGCCTTTAAGTATTGTAATAAAATATTTCTGTTTGAAAATCATTTAAAGCAGTATGCAACCTGTATTGAACATATTTGACTGATTGAATGACAAGTATTTTAAAATGATTCAGTTCAACTGGATGAAAACAAATATATATATATATATATATATATATATATATATATATATATGATTCTTTTTCTAGGAATTGTGTTACTTGTACTATGCAGAATATAAATGCAGTAATTTTGAGACTGACATATTTATTTTAAATTTAAAATAAGACAATTACCTTGCCATACATTATCTTGAAGGTTACAGTTTGTGGTAATTTTGAAAGACCAAGCAAACATCAGATCCATACTAGTAAATCTTTAAAGTCTATAATTAATCATGCCTACAGCAAATCATACGGAGATTATATTAGAAAAAATTCTGGGTTTGTTTTTTGCTTTACAGTAGGAAAATATGTGTATTAAGATGTTTTAACACATGCTCAGCTTTAAAACAGAATTTAAGTAAAATGCCAGTTAGAGATATTATATAGAAGTCAGTATATCTCTGTAAAAAATATCCATGTGGATTTTGAAATTCAGGATTCATGTTATAATTAGAGCTATAAATTCTAAAAGAATTAATAATGTTGCCTTGCAATTCCTTTTCACATTAGAAATTATTAGAATTTACATGTTACACAACAGTTTACAAATTGGGAATTTATCAATGATATATTACAATTTTAAAAAGTATGCTTACTTTTAATTGTGATAGTACTTTTTTTCTAGATAGCACAGACTAGAATATCAGCATAAACACTTCTCTGTTTTTGGTAATTTGGCTACTTCCAATATAGGAATATAATCTAAACTATAATATTGACCAAATTTCACCCAATTAAAATAAGTTTAAGTGTAAAAAATATTTGGCAAGTGATTTAGATTACATAGAATTTATTCCTATTAGTAGCATACTACATCTTTAATTTTCAGTTTAGTTATACATACATTATATGTTAAATTAAAGTATAAGAAACTAAAAATAATATAAATAGAATAATTTAGAGTTTGTATGTCAAATTTACTTGCTTTATTTGAGATCAGATGGTCATAAGTTAAATAGATAGTTTAGAAGAAAGTGTTCTTACGTTATGTTCTTTTTAAAAGGTGTTTTTGATAATTCAAATATAAGGAAACAAACATTTTTCTTCCCAACTGACTATCATTGACATTTTCACAAAATAATATATGATTGTCATTAAATTATTTCAATTACATAAATGATCATACAGATTTTGATATATGACAGCATAGTGAAGTAAGTCACATAAGCCTTATGTTTGGTAGTGTTGAACAGAACTTAGGGCCTTGTTCATCGTCTTCTGAACAATTTGCTCATGAATTTAGCCTTTGACCCATTGTCAAATATTTATTACATTGTATTTTTCAACATGTCATCTACAAAACTGCTTGTTTACACTCACGTGTAAGTATACATGCTTTCCCTCATTTGTTTCTTATTTTCCTTGTAGCATATATTGTGAACAAATTAAAGCTAAAAACCTAATGTTTGCAATGAATAATAAAATTGCATTTACCTCTGAAAAACAGTTGAGGTAATTCAAGGGATCTATTTTCAACCTTTGTTTCGCTGCAGAGAACACATTGACATTTACTTATATGTATATTTGCATATTGTGTTCAGCACATGAAAAGTTTATACCACATAGTAATTGCAGAAAACAGAAATGCTGTTTGATTTGTAGTCTTATATAATTAACAGAATAATTTTTTATGTATAGTAATTGTTCTTGTGCTATTGCTATGATTCTATTTTGTTCTATTTATTAATTGTTTTTAGTTTCAGCACCCAGAGACTATTAAAATAGGATATGAATTACTTTTCTATTGAAATTTTGTAAGGACAAAGATGATTTAAATAATAAAGTCAAGGCTTTCAACATCTTTTTGAGTTCTTTGTTCCTATCCACTAAATGCTCTGTAATTTGTATCTAAAGAATTTAAGACCTATTTAGTGTCTCATTGCTATTGATTTTTTTTCATTTTCATTTGTTCTGATTGTGGTGGGTAAATGAGGGGTGTGAGGTAATGGGGACATGCTATTTGTGAGTATAGCCAAAATGTATTGTTTCTCATTACAAATGCACCTTCAGAAACAACTGGGTGGTCTTTCACTGACACTTGATGTGGTTTTTTTTTAAGGGAGGGCATTCAAAGATACAAAGACATTCCTTAAGATGTGATCATTATACACCAACAGCCTCACAAATAACCAGAGTAAAAGACCAAGAATCTTATATTGGATGGGAACAATGGGCAAGAAGTTGGGGGAGAAGGCCTAGTTGCCTTAGATTTTCAGTGTGATGATTGTTATAATTTATTCTGTGTGGAAGACAAATAATGCAATGCCAAAGAGTGAAAAATAAAGTAGTAAGGGTACAGAGACATAAGAAAAGCATGATGCAATGGATAGGAAGAATATATCAGTCATATCTGGATAGTAATACAGTTATCCCCATTAACAAGTATTTACTTTCTCATCATGGATATGAGTGAGTTCTCTTTCCCTTTTATTGTTCTTTCGATTCACAAAGCATTCTTTCAACAATTGCTTAAATTAAGAAACTAAATGATGGGAAGAATTTTCACCGAAACATTTTGAGATGACTTTTGGGGAACCTTTAGGAAAAATCTGTGGTGGTAGTATTTTAGGGTGAAAATGACATACATTAGAGATGTTATTATATACAGGGCCATTTTTGAATAAAGAAACACTTATATGTTACTTGAGAAGTAATCTACAGGAATAACCATTAATAAGAGACAAAGAGAAAAGAAGAGCTATGCAGTAGAAAAGTACAGACAGCTTTTGCAAAGGAGAAAAACAGTAGCAGTGT
The DNA here is from genome assembly GCF_011762505.2 of Arvicanthis niloticus. Taxonomy (NCBI): domain Eukaryota; kingdom Metazoa; phylum Chordata; class Mammalia; order Rodentia; family Muridae; genus Arvicanthis; species Arvicanthis niloticus. The sequence continues at coordinate 65,222,867 of NC_047679.1, forward strand.
AGACAGACAGAATGGTCAAGAAGAAATCAGTCTCCAGATCTGCTTATTCAATACTAATCATAACTTTGTAAAATTTTTAGCTAGATCTTTGGATAAGGTTCCGAATATCCATATAATATTGGAAATTTTAATTGAAGACTTGGTGCATTTTGTGATTTTACTAAAACAGTATCACAGATAGCTGAGGTAGAACACAATATTTATTTATTCTAACCAAGAGGAAATCACTTTGAATTTGATTGGGATCAAGAGATAAAGGCAAAAATAAAATTTTAGATTAGCAAAAGAAATTGTATAGAATATGTTTGAGACATCAGAAAACAAACAAACAAAAAAATAGAAATGGAAGGACCACAATATTCTTTAACAGAGGGAATTTCAGGTTCACTCAATTCTTTAATCCCCAAATTTTAACTCTTCAGTTAAATAGTAGTATTTAATAAGAAATTGTAAAAAAGTAAAAACTCTCATAATATTCAAATGTCATGTATCAATCTGTGGGAAATAATATAAATAAAGTAATACTAACTTTAAATTTTACTCAAATATATACATATATGTCAAGGTATTTGGACTGAAGTTATATTTATGTATTTAGAGTATATATATATCAAAGAGGATAAATAATATAATTATATTATAACTTAAAAATAAACAACTACTATAAAAATATTTTATTTTATTAAAACCTTGAGAGAAGACCTGAAACTAATGAGGTTTTATCTTGAAAGTTTCCTTTGAAATCAATACAATAACTCCTAAAGCTTGTTAGTCAATATATAGCTTCTAAAGACTTTTAGACAGTCCTATAATGTTGGACTGGCCTCATTGTCTATGGGGTGTTTTAGTAGTTAGGTTTTGATGTTTGTAAAGAATTTCAGCCTAGTGATTACAACAAGGCCACGCACAAAGTACCCAATGAACAGAGAGTAAAAAGGTAGAATTTGGGCTTTATGCTCTTTTTTTAGAGTTACCAGTGTTAATATTAATACAATAATTATTATTATAAAAGAATGCAGAGGAGAATAAAATAGTTGGAAGACAGCAATTTTCACTAGACAATTTTTCTAACATGTTGTATGTATTTAGAGAAATTTTCCAATATCAAAGTTCAAAATAAAGCTAATTGCTTGGAGGGGAAGTGAAACTAAGAATGTTTTAAAAATAAAAATTAGCCTTATTTTACCTACATGTATGTATGGCTATTAAAACAGACTTATCTATGGGGTATATGATGGGATTACCTCATATATATGATTCTATTTAGATTATGTTTAGATATAGTATATATGCACATATATGGACATACAAAGTATTACCTTTATATATATATGTATGTTTATATATATATATATGATGACACATTTTATATTGATATATATCTACATATATAGAATATTTGAATGTACCATTTAAAAGGGAGGATTGGATTGACCTTAACATTATTAAGTATGAACTGTAAAGACAGGATAGATTTCTGAGTTTCTATAATTTTTAAACAGTAAAGGTTGGAGAACATCTCATAAAAAATAATGAGACCAATTCAGTATACGTATGAAGAGAGGATATAAATCATGTTTCCTATAATACAAATATTGTGAAAGAGATACACATATTTTGTGAGATGAGAAACCTGCTAAAATGAGTTTCTTAGCTTTTCTACATTATTTTTTCCATTGCAAGCAAAGAGATTAAACCTCTACTACTTTCTTACTTGAGAAAAATATCTGAGTTGTTTTGGTCAGTGTTTTCTGGAAGATAGAAAGTATATGCCTCTTAGCTAAATATTTATAACCGTTATTGCAGTAACTGTTTAGGTATTAGAAGGAAAAGACTATGCCTCAGGAGTGGTAACTCCTATCAAATGCTAACAACTTCCCAGAGGAATTTTAATTTGATATAAATGACTTCTAGGTAAAGTTTCAACAATTTAGGAATAAAGCAATTGAAATATTTTGTGGCTAAAGCCATCCCTTCCTCATCATATAGTCTTTCAATGCATTCTCTATACTATCAGTTTTGTTTTCTAAAACATAGCTCTCTTCCAGTCTTTGTTCTTCAAAACTTAACCTTCAATATCTAAATCAAATTTACACATAACAAGTAAGGTTTTAGTGACCACTCCAGGTAAAAATGATAACCTTCATCAAAAAATTTTTATAGAATTTACTTCACTAACCTATTATTAATAGCATATCTTTGAGTAAATACTGTATGTCAAGAAATCAAGTAACAGTCGTGACCTTTGTTTCTGTGTCTTTCTAGATTATAATATTCTTGATGGTAGACACTGTGTTTGAAAATATTTATCTTCTTCATAGTCAATAGCACATAGCCATTTGAACACAGCTGATGATCAGTAAGTAATTGTACAATAAATATTGAATCCAGAAGCAGCTGTGACAGTGTGAGGCCCCTATAGTATCTATATGCAAACTGTGGGGTATAAAGTATGTTAGAAGAGTTTTTCTTAAGGAAGTTTATTGTATTCATAACTTAAAAATCACAAAATTTACCAAGGAGAGTATTATGATAAATAGTAGTCTTATTCACATAGATAAATGTCAATTAAAAGTAAAAAAGCACCTTACACACTAAAGTTTTCTTTATAAAAGCTCAATGATGATTCATATTCACACATGCAAAAGACTACAGTTGCATTATCTGATGCTTAGGAAATGCTCGGTAAATGTAAAAGGATGAACCAATACTGTTTAGATATGAAATTGGTAAAGTGTAAAGTAGCTATGTCTAGTTTCTCAAGTTAATACTTTGTAATTTTAAGTGCCTGACTCTATTTTTTAATTAGTAAAGAATATGCATTTTATTTATCTTTAAATAGTAGAGTGGTCCTTATAAAGGATTAAGTCAGGGGATGAGCATAAAGGATTTAACAGACTTTCAAAACAGTAATCCTCTTTAGGACCCCAGCCTCAAAAATACAAGTGCAATCCTGTCCAGGATTCCTTTGCTTTGACCCTGCTAGATTTTCTTTATCTGCAGCTTGACTAACCCAGAGAGGATTGCCAGAATAATTAATTGGCAAATGAATTTATTTTCTTAGGAACAACTCAGCTGAGTTTTGCTTATAGAACTATCACCTTTTCAAATCTAATTTAGGCTTCATTAGACAAATACGCCAAATGTGAAAAAAAAGTCTTATAATGAAATAATTCTTGTGCTCATCAATAATCAGTATATATTATTCTATTGAATACATGTAGACTTAAAAGTTTTAGATGGGCATTGATTTCAAAGAACATTCATGCAACTTGCAAATCATGATGGTTGTTATACAAATGATGTTCTTCAACAATTGATGTTGAAGTAAAAATAGTGAACTTGATAGCAAAAATAGATTCTTAAAATAAGTTTTAGGAAAATAGCATTGAAGGTGATATAGTGATGATCTTTAGTAAATTTAAAGTGTTCCTCCACATGGAAAATAATAATTTATTTTATTTGATAAGTATTTCTTGATGATTGTTACAAGGCAACATCTGCCTTAGTTGTTAGGTATTATGTTATGACTAATAGTGAATAAAAAGCAAGGTTTGTTCTTTCATAAATTGATAGTTATTCTTCAAAGGAAAATACATTAAAAATAAAAAAATAATTGCATGTCATTAGGTTATGAAGGATACACATTAGTTATAAATCTCAAAGTTAACTTTAGTGTCATAGTCCTTATATAGACATTGTAATGTTTACAAAGCAGACCAGTTTTCTATTGCTACCAGTTTCATATCATATCATGACCTCAGAACTAAAAGTCAATAAAGCAGCATTTGTATCCAAATACCTAACGAAACTGAATAGCTTTAAATCAGCTGCTACAAAACACATTGAGCTATAAAGTGCATGAATGAAGTTATGAACCAATGAAGAAAATCCCCTATAAACTTCAAACAATGGTAATATAATAGATAATGTGATCTGATCTCCAAAGACAACTTTAAAAGATTTTATATATATATATTTCTTATAAATGTATCTCCTCTATCAATAACATTGGTTAGGATGGGAAGAAATTGCTTCATTCTATTTATTTACTATATTTTTTCTGAGTAAAATAAGCTAATTACTATATTGTGTTAGAGACACAAATGAGAAAATTAAAACACCTTAAGAAGCAGCCTATTTAAGCAGTTCCACCAAAATATAAATTTACTGTAATTGATAACTGTATCCCCTTCAAAAGCATAATGGTCATCTTCACTGGAATTTAAATATATACATATTATTTTAATTAAATATCATAATTTATGTGAGCACAATCAAAGTTCTTTTTAGTCTCCTTGTTTGCTTCTCAGCTGGTGTGATAAAATGCTTACCAAAACAACTTGTGGGAGGAAATGGTTGGTGTGGCTCAATGGTTAGTATCTTCCATGGAAGGATACTAAAGTAGTAAGTAAGTGCAGGAACCTGGATGTAGGAACTAAAATAGAGATCACAGAGAAACAGTAATTTCTGGCTTGCTCAGCTGGTATTCTCAGTGCTGCACATCCCAGTACTAGTTACAAATGGATAGTACTCTATCCAGTGGGCAAGACCCTCTTATGCAAATATGAAATCACATAAATACCCTGGAAAACATTCCCACAGGCCAATCTTATAAAAGCAATTCTTTAATTGAGATTCCTTTCCCCTGATATAAGCCTGTGCAACATTGACAAAGTCTAATTATGATTTATGGAATCTGTCTTCATCTGAACAACCTGCATTAAGTATACTTCTGTAAATGACAGTGGCAACTTCAAAGGTCAAAGGGGTGTCTTCCTTTAATACATAAAGATCATAGACCTTTTTCTTTAATAGATAATCAATCTAGCCCTTTTAAGTGAATACCCCATCAATAACATACACAGAGTGGAATTTCCAGTGATTCGAAACTCCATATGAGAAAATTGACTAATATTTGGGTATATCATACTTCAGAACCTAAAAGTGCTTTTTTTTATATGGGTCAAACTCAAATTTCTACTAGTATTAGAGGGACAACATAAATTCTTTATGGAGTCCTAGTATAAGATCATGTGATATTGTAGGGACCAACATAATGTCTGTTTATTTATCATTGATGATTTAAAAAATTATTGAAATTATTAAAATTTTAAATTGTTAAACATAACCTTAAAATTCAAATCTTACATAATTTTTATATTTTTACATCTCTTTATAATATAGTCAAAATACATTTTCCAAACTGGGTTTGCCACTTTACAGACAGTACAGAATTAACAAGAGAATCCCCAATCTGGTCTCTTCTACTGTTTACTTGCTCATATAATGTCTGTTTACTATATTATATAACCTGAAGATGAAATGCATTTCATAGTTTTGAGCAGGCAAATTTTAAAGACAACAAATTTAGAATTAGTAGTCATTATGAATTAGATCAGTAGACTTCTAATCCTAATTTATTCTCTGACCTAGACCAAATAATCTCAGAGACTAAACTCCCCATGACTCACATGGTGATAGTAGTGGGGTACTTCATACACTAAAGTTAACCTACTTATCCAAATATATTGTGTAGGAAAAAATATGGCTGGGGAACTCAGGGTTCCTCCTGACATGCTGTGGGTAGTTGGCTGGGAACGCTCTGGGTTCCTCCAGCTGGAAGTTGGGCCCAGCTGCTCATTAACTAAAGGCCTCTCCACAGTTCCTCACTGAGGCTCGGCTCCAACACATGAGGAAGTCCTTGGGTTTCCAAAACCGGTTTATTGACATGGCGGATGGTGGATGGATCTGGATGCACACCCCACAAAACCTATTTAACCTGAGTTAAATAGGGAAAGAAAGAGGAGGGAGAGGGGCTGGGGAGGAATGTTTAATTGGCTCCACCTCTGGCCTTCAGGTACCTCATTAGTATGTAAATCTCTCTAGGGCCTGGATCATGCCCTCCACCTGTGTATGTGACTGAAGGGTGAAGGTGGAATGGAGATTAGACCTCCTGTTAGGCCCAACAATATTGTATAGGAAGGAAGACTTTCCTTCCTAATTGAAGAGGTAGAAGGAATGGTTTCTCTTTGACTTTCATTTCACTACACATCAAAATTTTCACTAATCTAGAACCCAGGATTCTTCAACTTCATACATTCTTTGTTCAAAGTAATCCATGGAGTCCATTTTGTCCACTGGAGCATGGTCAACCTACCAGGTACCACATCCTTATAAAACACTGGCTCCCCTTTCCTCAGAAACTATCAACTGTCCAGAGCTCCCCAGTTTCCCAGATGGGAAGTAAAGAACTAGTTCTTCCATACTAGAATATTGCCTGTCTTGATCATGTGTATGTAGATAACCACAGGTCCTGTGAGTTCAGGAGGGCAGCATTCCTATTACAATCAGAAGACACTGATTTGTTTCAGTACCCTCTGACTTCTGGCTCTTACAATATTTTACTCCTTCTTCTGTGATGGTCCAAGCCTTGGAGGAAAGTGCTGTAGATGTTCCATTAGTGGCTGAGCATTATTTTAATAACACTCAGTCTTTGCAGTTTAATCAGTTCTGAATTTCTGAATTAACCACTGCCCTCTGCACAAAGAACATTCTCTTGACAAGTTTGAGAGATATGGATACAGAGATTAAAATTTTAGAGGGTAGTTTGCTACTGTGTCTTTTTAGCAGAGAAATAGTTGTTTGACCACTTGGACTTTGAACTTCCCAACCATGGGTTCTTTTCCATATTTACAGTATCAGGCAAGTGATTTTTTCCTGTGGTCTAAGTAGTAGGTTTCAAGAATAAGAATTTCATATATCTGAGAATTCTATGAAACTCAATCCAGTTAAACTTGGATATTTCACAGCAATCAGTGGCTTTAATTTTGTTGAGCTTTATATTCCCAACCTCAAAGCTGAAAGAAGAAATGTATAAAAATATATTAATCAATAAAGTACATTGTAAAATGATCTCAATTGCAATGAAAATATCCTGTTTATTATTATTACATTTTGCTCTGATCAATAGACTAAAACTGCATATACACTGTTGTAATAAAGTGCAGCATTGGTGATGGTTAGAGATGATCCATTATTATTATTTCCACCAAATGTTAGGGATCTTTATTTTGAAAAGTTTTGTGTGTGTATAAAGTATTTTGTTTTCCCTAGGGGTTTGTTCTTGAATTAGAATTTCATGTACTCCATGATAATATTAAACTCATGGTAACTAACTCCTGGTTCTCCTTCTTTCTATACCTGTGATAAGTGTGGAACACCATGTCCTTCCTGATAGAGGATTCCAAAGACTATAATTTTACAAATATTTCTGCATGTGGATTTTAGGACTTTGTTCATGACTTTAATTTCATTGCTCAAATTCCGATATGTGGAAATACAAGAAATTGAAAATTTCCATAGAAAAGAATGAACAGGGTGAGGGGCTTTATTAAATATTCAAGGACATCTTCAAAGAATCTAGATAATTTTTTATTATGCATTATTCTATACTGAGCTGGTAATATTAGTAGCATCATAATGTCAATCAAAATGTTTTATCATTTTATTATTTTTAACAATAACTAAATCTAGAGTGAATTATCTGATATCATAAAAAGAGAGAATTAAACTAAGGCATGATTATACATGTCTATTATCATAGCACTTAAGGAGTACAGGCAGAAAGATAAAAGTTACACTCCATAGCATATTACTGCTTTAAAAACTCCAATTATAGAAATCAAATACTATTTGGAATGCCAAGAATAATAATGATCCTTTTATACCTTTGAGATCTATATGTATGGATTCAATGAATCATGGTTTTAAAGTATTTGTGAATGTTGTGTATCCATATTAAACACATACACCTTTCCAATTATTTTTTTCATTAATAAAATAGCAGAATATCTCTTTTGGGCATTGTTTTGTATTGTGTGTTTTAAGTTATCCAGATATAATTTAATGCACACCATAGGATGCTTATGCATATTATATACAAAGGCAAATGACAGTTTTTAAAGGATTTATATATTCACAGGTTTTGATGTGTAGGTATTCTGGAATGAATCCCTTGTAGATACTGAAACATTGTTAGATATGTGATTTAATTTGTAGACCTTAAATATTTAGTACCAGTGCCAGTCTTATGCATTACTATTAAATATAACTTTTACATTGGAAAATAAGGAAATTTCAAATATTGAAGTTAAATCCCAATTTTAGTTATTTAATGAAAGAATAATTGAATCATGCACTTGTATATATTTAATACACAGAAATAGCCACATTTTTGAAAGTAAGTACTTTAAAAAAAATTATTAATCTTTTTTACACTCCAGATTTTATCCCCATTCTAGTCCACCTTCTGACTGTTCCACATCCCATACCTTCTCCTCCCAACCCCCATCTCCATGAGGATGTCCCTCTCCCACACCCTCACCCCCACCCTCACCCTACCAGACCTCCCCACTCCAGGCAATCCTCTGCTGTATATATGTTGGGGTCCTCATATCAGCTGATGTATGCTGCCTTGTTGGTGGTTCAGTGTTTGAGAGATCTCAGGGTTCCAGTTTTGTTGAGACTGCTGGTCCTCCTACAGGGTGGCCCCTTCCTCAGCTTCTTCCAACCTTTCCCTAATTCAACCACAGGAGTCATCAGCTTCTGTCCATTGGTTGGGTGCAAATATCTGCATCTGACTCTTTCAACTGCTTGTTGGGTTTTTCCAAAGGCAGTCATGATAGGTCTGTTTTTGTGAGTGCTCCATAGCCTCAGTAATAGTGTCAGACCTTAGTACCTCCCCTTGACCTGGATCCCACTTTGGGCCTGTCACTGGACTTCCTTTTCCTCATTCTGTTCTCCATTTTTGTCCCTGCAGTTCTTTCAGACAGGAACAATTTGGGGGTCAGAGGTTCTGACTGTGGGATGGCAACCCCATCCCTCCATTTGATGTCCTCTCTTTCTGCTGGAGGTGGACTCTACAAGTTCCTGCTCCCCACTGTAGGGCATTTCATCTAAGGTCCCTCCCTTTGAGTTCTGAGAGTCTCTCACCTTCCAGGTCTCTGGTGCATTCTGGAGGATCCCCACACCCCCCACCTCCTGAGGTTGTCTGTTTTCATTCTTCTGCTGGTCCTCAGTAAGCAATCTTTTAATCTAGCTATGAGGCCTCTGTGATAGAAAACTTAACTTGGTACACAAAAGAAAGAGGTATCATTGATTATATGTAGAAAAGCCTCCAAATCTAGTGATAGATTGCCTATTGGGTTAAGAAAGTGTGCAGTCATACTTATTTGGTACTTAGCGTATTCTATTTAGGGGAACATCTTTTCAGAAAGTGTTTAATGAATGAACTGTAAAACAACCAAATAGTTCTGCTCATGAAGTGACAGAATAGAAAGATAGATGAAAATGGCTTATTTTCTCCTGTGTCTTCACTCTAGTAACCTTAGATATATGTTTCTATTTTATTTATACTCCCTTTCACAGATCTTTGAAATAAGGAAACAGTTGCAGAGAACAAAAACAGAAACAAACAACAAAAATTGAAATGTAATAAATAGGAAAATCATTAGAAGAAAAAAATGGCAACACAAACACGGGTTCTCTTTTATTTTTGAGATGTATTTTAGAACATTTCTCCTTTCCTTTTTTTTTTTTAACCTCCAAGTCCTCCCATGTACCCATTCCTTCTAGCCTTCAAATTCATGGACCCTCTTTCCTCCAATTTTTATCACATGTGAATTGTATAATTATATACATCCCCCAGTATAACCTGGTGAATCCATGTAATGTTACTTGTATGTATTTTTTAAGGCTGTTTGGTATGATTGTGTGTGTATGTATGCACATGTGTGTGCATGAATGTCACCCTTGTGTGGATGATATAAAAGAGTTCAGTCTTACTCCAGAAATAATGATATAGACAGTGATATGATTAATGGCTCCATGTTTAGGAAATAGGTAAAATGTTGTTATATCTTTTTGTTGGCCATATAAAAGTAAGAAAAATCATAAGTCTCCTCCACCTTCAGAAAAGTGGTAGAATACCCAATGGGATGGGAAAGCAAGCTCTTTAGAAAAAGGGAAAAGATATAAAATTGCTGAATCTTTTTATTTTTATTTTTTTTGGAATTGTTACGACCCGAGGCCATTTTCTTTAGCAGAAACCTGTAACTTGATTTTATGTCCTTCAAGTAATATAGGAGAGCCCTAAACCATGTGACATGTTCACATTATACACAGTGGGAAATTAGACCAGAAATGTAACAACATTTCCATATATTTAAAGCACTATCTAGAAGTAATTCAGGCTTTCCTATCTTCTTTGTGGTCTTTCCTTTTTGTGGTTTATTGTGTGTAAACTATCTAAAATTTCTACACATTTTAAGAGATATTTTTGTAAAATATAATAAAGCCTTGAATAATTGGAAGCTAACTAACTAAAATTCTTAATTAACCAGCTTTATTTATTTATTTTTTGCTACACTCTCCTTTTAGAAGGAAGAGGCAAATGACAAGGAAACAAGCTGTTAACAGGTATTTATGTATTTATTTTTTAAAAATCAACTCCCTGGGAATGTCCTGGAGCCTTTTACAGATTTAGCACAATTTCCTTAATCTTGTTCTCTGCTTTATACTTGTGAAGACAGGAAAGGGAAGCCATTAAAATTCTCAGCATCAAACCTGTAATTTTGCTTAATCTTTAGTGATAAGAAAAAGTGAAATCTTGATGGCTAATTCAAACTAATCCATATGAAGTTTCTTGTTAATTGGGGTTTTCATGATTTTACTATTTCCTATTAGTAATCATTTATATTTATTAATTGGGATTGGATCATGAGATCACACAGATGAGTGATAGCTTGCTGACAAAGTAAGAAATGCCCTTCCTGGGACTGAAAGCAGAAATTAGAGATAAACCACAAGTGGATGAAGATTGAGTGAGAGTCAATGCCATAAAAGCCATGGGTAGCACTCATGTAAAATAATAGGAAGGTATTTAAAGTACCTACCTACATTTTGACTGAAATTCTTAGGAAGGTATATACTTTTGCAGGACAACATAAGTAATTAAGTATGCTACAGTAATATTAGAAGATAACCTAGATTATTCTATCAGGCATGCAAATATGTTTTTAAGATTAATAGTCCTAAAGTACATGAAATTCCTTCCCGTCTGATAAGAAATTTAAAACATTTGACAAGATTTATCTGAAATTTCTTAAAACAGCTATGACAGCTTCACTTTATGTTGATATCATCTATAGCATGTTACTCTGACTCTCCCATGGTTTAGGGTTTAATATAGAAAAGAGTAGCAATGACAAAGTATGTTTTGATATTGCATGGAAGTATTGTCTCATCTTTACTTCCATATGCACTATTCAAGTGAAATCTCTTTTGTGATGAGGTTTCCCATCATCCTTGTTGGTTTCATGTTTTCTATATGTATGTTATAAGAAAAAGCCTCATAGGACATTAAGGGAAATGAAGAAGATACTGTGTAATGTGCCCTATATTTTCAATACAGAAAATGAAATTCACTTTTATTATGTTTCGAATATCTGGAAATTTTTCTGTACTAAAAGTTAGTTTTTAATGCTATGCACATGAAATAATATCCATATGACCTAAAGCAGTGTATGCACCTTCTTAAGTGCTAAACTTTGTTTTTGACTATGACACCCATGCAGAACAGACTAGTACCAAATAGACTTTAAAAATGAATAATTTCAACTAAAAAATGGATTGACTTTCTCATTTAGGTTTGTTTCTTGAAGGTTCTGACTTTATATTACCAGGATAGAACTTAGGCATGAAAATCACTTTCATCTTTCTTTTTTCAGTAAAATTTTTCAGTAAAATTTTCAGTAAACTATCCCAAAATCTCTTAATTAAACTAATGATGGCTTATAACTATATCAACTTATTTCTGGATTAACGAAGTATCCCGTTTTGGATATTTGTGATAAATTTTAAATTTACTGAAATCTGAGAAATATCTTGAGTTGATATTTGAAAGAGAATGTGTTGATTCAGCCACATAAACTATAGAGAAACTAATAGGGTCAAAACTAAAATGGTTATGGATATGAAGATGGGAATATAAGTGAAAGACCATAAGCAATATGAAATAGGAGTAGGTTGACCTAGAAAATATACAATTTTACTAATGGCAGTGGATACTATTTACCCGAGCAGATTACTACCATGTAAGACTACATATAGGCTTCTACTGTTACAGTAATAGTTCTTAAGAGTACACCCTCATAGAAGCAGGAGCTGGAGTATGGGATAGGGGGTTTCGGGGAGGGGGGAGACCAGGAAAGGGGATAACATTTGAAATGTAAAGAAAGAAAACATCCAAAAAAGGGAGAGGGTAGGCATCTATAATTTTATGTGACATTTTCCAACTTAAAAAGTGCTTACAAATTCAATTGTAAAAAGTGAAAAATTAGGATATTGCCCATGGGTTTTAGTAGGTGTTCTCTAATTTTAATTCCTAAATTACTTCACTTACCAAAGAAATCATAGTTTTACACTATGTCCTAGAAGTGATAACAGAAAATTGATGTAAATAAGTAGGCTGCTTGACATACTTTCAACGTGGTGACTATGTACTTCAAGATACTTTCACTTTATAAATGTGGTCAATATAGTTTTTCTTCAAATAGCTTGAAAATTGAAATAAAATTATAATTTTCTCACTTTCATGTTGATCAATCAAATGCACTACCAATTCCAAAAGAAAATATTAAAGCATTGTTCTGTTGCCTAATATAATCGAGCTTTCTATTTGAAGCCCATTTGTTTTTCTTTAATGGAAAGAAACACATGTGTACAACATATGCTGTTTATTAAAAAAATGGCTTGCCTTTAAATAAATTCCCAATCGCATCTAGTAAAGTAGCTTTGTTTTTACAAATACTTGAAAAAAGAAATACAAGGAATTTAAGTAGTTAACACAACAAAACTCTTGATTTGAAGTCTTGCTTGGCATTGAAAGAGAAAAAACAAAAGTCAGTCCTTGGAGATTTTATTTGATGGTGACTGACTACTGTGAGGCTTTGCTTGTTTTTCTGCCCTGCCCTAGACCTTAGCACATGGTCCCACTGTGTGCTAATGCTTTTGACATCCCACATTTCTTTCATCACTGGTCATCCAAACTCATATTTGTTTTAAAAGGAAACAATCAAATCCCATTCTTTCTAGAAAAAAAAAAGAGTAAGAAGAAAATCAAAGTACCTTACTGGTATACCTACTTTACCAGCCTTTATGATCTAAAACATAAATCCCCAATCAAGATATTAAATTAATCTTATCACTTCTCATGAATACTGTATAAAGCAGGGAGAGGAAGAATAGAATATGTAATTTTAAGTCATAAATGCATGAGATAACATTTTGATGACAGAAATGTAGATTTAATATAGTCACATATGAAAGATAAACACTTTTTAAATATATAGGTTCAATATATGGGATAATATGCAAACAATGCTTATTTATGTTTGTATCAAACATCAGACTATTGGACTACACATAAGGTGTTGTGTGATAGGAATTCAATATATTTAACTATATCAACTAGTTAACCAAATAAAATTGACAACTAATGTTTAATAAGATTTAACATAAACAAGATAGTTTATGATAGGACCATCTTGGAGTGGTCCAGAGAGCTAGAAGGTCTATTTGTTCCACAGAAAACTGATTTCCAGAGATGATAAAAGACTTGTCTGGGCCTTTGATAGACAATGACTCCTAAACTCATATCTGCATCTTCTCCTGTTTTGAAGATAGTACAGTTGGGTATACTGCTTTGCTGTCCTTGGTCACCCAGTGCACTGGGCACTAGTACACTATAATTGTTCCTATTGTCCAGAGCCTGCTGAAATTATTCATATGACTCTCTTTGAAGCCCAATTGGCTCTTTACCTTACTTCCTCAATGCTGTCATAAGATAATAATAATTAATACTTATTCAATGATCTAATGTGATTTTCTATGTATTAGTTCATCAGTTCATCTTATCAGGCTTGGAAGTAGGTGATATTAAAATTTTTATTTCATAGTAATGATGCTGAGGCCTGGAGAAGTATATATAACTTGTCTGAATATATACCACCCATATTTTTCAGGGCCAGTATGCAAATGGTGTTGATTTTTAAAATAAATATGCTTTGACCTAAATTTTGTAACCTGTGACTTCTAAAATTAGTCCAATTACAACATTCTATCTATATGTATATCTATATGACTATACATATAGGCTCATATTTGTTACCCACAGAAAATATATCTATTTAGAAATCAGTTTTTGTGATATCACTTTAATTGTGTAAAATCAAAAAGAATAATTATAATACAGTTCAAATAGAGCAGGAAAAATGAGAAATACTGAGACCTTAAATTTTGGAAAAACCCATTTGTTAATCATTAATAATATAACTATCAAGAATCTTCTTTCTACAGTTCATCAGAATCAAAGTTGTCCTAAAGTTTATATGTGTCACTGCTTTTAATTTAAAACTATTGGTATTTATGCATATACAATACTCTGTGGATAGTGGGAGAAATGTGAAGTAACATCTCAGTGTTATAAGGGACAAGACAGTGGCACTATACCATTTTGGGACTATGTTTTATTACTAGGTTTTAGCATTCTAAAACATCATATTACAAATGCTTAAATAGAGTGAAAGGCCAACCATTATTCTGTATGACTGTGTCTGCTTTCTTGCATGTTTATATTTGGAGAAGAAATTACTCAAATATTTTTTATTCTGGCAGTGATTTTAAGAGATTTCAGGTTGACTGCTCAGTAAATTAATTCACTGTTTCTTTTTAGATAAGGTGGTAATTGGATTTTGTATTCTGTAAAGGCTTGATTACGGTGATTTGGATCTTTACCTTAAGAATTAGTTCAGGACTATCAAGGTTTCCTATATTCAGTGTCCTAGAAAAAAATCCATTTGAAAGTGTCTAATATGGTAAGAGGCTAAACTAGAAACGGGAAACAGGTAAAATTGATTTTACTTAATTTACCAGATTTGCAAATGCATCAAATGTCCCAAACCAGTAGCTATTCTACCACATATATATCCTCTTGTAGAACAAAGTGCCTATTATTTAAAATGACCTCATTGTCTAAATGTGAGAAGAATACCAGAGAATTCTTTTGAGGGTTTTTACTCATTTTGGTTGATTGTGATCTAATTGAAGGGCTCAGATTTAAAAACGCTCACCACCATTTTTGCTAATCAGTACTCTGTTTTTCATTTAAAATCAATTCTAACAACCATTATTTTATTTATTATATCATTTGCACTAGTTTAGTAAAGAGAACTTGTGCTTGATGAATCTAGACTATTTTTGCTCAGCTCTTTTTTTACACTACATTGTAGTTTAAACAAATTATCCAACTTTTAAATTAAGCAGTGGACCAATCACTAAAAACATGACATATTTCAAAATTGTGAGGTGAGAGTCAAAAACTTAGGTCAGACAATATTCAATATTTCATTTATTAAACAGATAGGCAGAAAAGACAAATAAAAGTATATATATATATATATATATATATATATATATATATATATAGATAGATACATATGTGTGTATATGTTCTTTCATTCTTTCATTTAAAAATATTGTAGTTGCTCTTATTTGTTTTCAAAACAGAAACCAGAAAGTGTAAATTGTGTTGTGTTGTACTTGTTAAGCACATTTTCAAAAACAATATATTTGAGATACTGTTTCCTTATTTACAAAACCAATTGCAATCATTGTGTGGCATTAACATTTGTATGTCAAAAAGTTTGATAAAAACATTTATTCTATTCTTTACCACATAACTTCAAAATTGTGTACACTTTCATTTTTAACAGTAGCTTCAAAAATATTCATGTTCTTTGCTACAGACAGTATTTAGACAACAACATTTTAATACTAGCACAGAATACATTGAGTTTCTTTTCTTTTATTAAAAACTCAATCTGAACCTTGAACAAGTCGTTTACAAGTTGTTTCCTTGGGATTACCTACATTCTTGTCCACTCTGACCTTGTAATTTTGCTCACAGTTGGAAATGTAATGCAGAGTGACTAAGATAATGTTGTTTACACAGACTTTAAGTAGAGTGACATTATAGTCAAGCAAGTGTCACATCACCCAAAGTGAAAGAAGACTTAATTACCATAATCCTGTGAATACTAAAATTTCTTTGCCATGTGCAGCATAATAATGTAATGTTCTGCGTGGTATATTTAATAATGCAAAGAAAAAAAGGCACATTAGGCCATAGACTGTAATTTTTTTAAAGTGAACAGAGTGGAATTAGAGAAAGACAGAAGAATTTTGAAGTAGGATGCTTGTCCTAATATTCAGGTGAAGTTTTTCTTTCTTTTAAACCCCAAAGAGTTGCCTAGTGATACAAAAATGAAAGGACTGCTAAAATATCCATAAATTTAAACATGAGTGAGTAGGGTGAATTTCCTGGAGGGTGCAGGGTAGTGTTAACTAAATGACTAAGACAGGATAAAGAAAAAAGTCTGATAACCACCTATTATTGTGCAATGGAGAACATAATCATTAATTTACAAAGAGAGTGGTGACATTTTCTAAAATTGTATAGCCCTATTCTTGAAAGTTTGTCAGTGTAACTAATTAGTTGCTAAAATGGTGTTGATCCTAAGACTCTGTATGAATGCATTTAGAAAGGCAGGGCATTGTCCATAAATTGGTATATACATCTTGATGAATGGTGCAAAATAGTGTTAAGAAATGGGACTATTATGCCAAAATGGCCGTTCATTGGTTTGTGGTCCTTGAAGGAATTATGTTCCATGGCAACGTGCTCTAAATCCTGCAGATAAATATAAGTGCCCCAAAGATGTGTCCGCCATTACTACAGATTATTACTTGGAGTTAATTGTTCTTAACTAATTTATTGTTTGCAATAAGAAAGTATAAAATCAATCAGCAGTAAAATCTGAAAGTAAGATTTAAAGATCTTAGAAACTGGCTGATATATTACAAATGTATCTCCCAATCATTAGATTCATGCTACTGATGGATTATTAATAATTCACCAATCATCATACTAGATCACCTAATATGTACTATGTTCCAGAATTTGTAAAAATACTTGTAAAGCCATAAATGCAAATATCATATTGAATCATGCAGATATCAGCCTAGTTTTGTAATTAGACAAATTTGAATTGCCCCTGAAACTTATTATAAAGTATGACATTATACTTTTGTCATATTACAAAATATGACAATATGCATATTTATTATGTCATATTATAAAATATGACACATACATATACAAATATATAGCTATTGTTTGATTTTCATCTAGATATTTTCATTTTATTTGAGATTCCTTTACTTAGGTTTAGCTAAACAACATGTTACTGTAGTAAAACAGTGGGCCAACAGATCTATATTTTCCTGATACTTTAAGAACAATTTAAATTACAATGTTTGTTTTGTTAATGATTTTTACAAGTTCCCAGTCAGTTGTATATTGATTTATTTAACATGATATTTAAATAATTAATAAACAACACGATAACCTTTTTATTATGAGCTACCTGCTGATAAAGCATACCTTTATCACAAGTACTCACAAAACATTACTGTAGCAGATACGGTGTAGTTCATCTATAATGCCATCACTCACCATGCCAAGACAGAAGAATTGTAATGATTTCTAGTGAAGGATGCTATATAAAGTGAGTATTAGGGCAGCCTGGGCTACATGGTAGGACCCTGCCATAGTCAAACAACAAATAAACAAGCCCTCAAAACATTATCTGAAGCGATATAAGAAATTTTATTAAAACAGTGCACTTAAAATTTCTTTATAACTTTAAAATTTTAGTAACGCTAAAAGCAAATTTTTCCTTAATTTGTGGTGGTTCCATTTTCTTGCTTCAAAAAATTTGTCAGCATAATTTTGGGGACTGAATTAGACAGCAATTAATATAGGGGTCAAATACTTTTTGATAAAGTGAGCTTACCAGAATAGTCTCTCCCTCTCCTCCCTCCCTCTCCTCCCTCCCCCTCCCCCTCCCCTCCCCCTCCCCCTCCCCCTCCCCCTCCTGTCCCTCTCCCTCCCCCTCTCCCTCCTGTCCCCCTCCTGTCCCTCTCCCTTCTGTCCCTCTCCCTCCTGTCCCTCTCCCTCTCCCTCTCCCTCTCCCTCTCCCTCTCCCTCTCCCTCTCCCTCTCCCTCTCCCTCTCCCTCTCCCTCTCCCTCTCCCTCTCCCTCTCCCTCTCCCTCTCCCTCTCCCTCTCCCTCTCCCTCTCCCTCTCCCTCTCCCTCTCCCTCTCCTCCCTCTCCCTCTCCTCCCTCTCCCTCTCCCTCTCCCTCTCCCTCTCCCTCTCCCTCTCCCTCTCCCTCTCCCTCTCCCTCTCCCTCTCCCTCTCCCTCTCCCTCTCCCTCTCCCTCTCCCTCTCCCTCTCCCTCTCCCTCTCCCTCTCCCTCTCCCTCTCCCTCTCCCTCTCCCTCTCCCCCTCCCCCTCCCCCTCCCCCTCCCCCTCTCCCTCTCCCTCTCCCCTTCCTCCCCTCCCCCTCCCTCTCCCTTTCCTTTTTCCTCCCTCCCTCCCTTCCTCTCTCCTCCTCTCCTTTCCCTCCCCCTTCTGTGTATGTGTGTGTATACTCATGGCCTCATGCATGCTGAGGATGAGATCTACTCTGGAGCTATTACTCCAGCTTGGGTTTGTTTAAATGAAATATTATGATAGTTATAAATTTAGAGACAACTTCCAATGATTTTACCCAGGTTTCTCATTCTCATTTCCTTCATTGCAAATACCGTAGAATTAATGAATCAATTTGTGGCACTATTGTTAACTTATGCATCTAGTTTATTCAAACTCCCTCATTATTTCCCTAGTGACCTATTCTGTTTTCTAAGACATAGGAAACCATGTTACATTTAGTTGACATGTCTTTTTATAATTTTTTGATTGCAACTTATTTTGTATTTTTAATGAACTTGACAGTTTTTCATAGTTTTAGTAAAATACTCTTGATTTCCCTCATCAGGGTTTCCATGATGCTCTTGTTTTGTTTGTTTTTAGACCAGGTTTCTCTGTAACAGCCCTGGCTATCCTGGGCCTTGCTTTGTACACCAAGCCGGCCCTTGAACCCACATAGTTCTGCCTGCCTGGGCCTCTTAAGTGCTGGGATTAAAGGCATATGCTACCACAGTGGGACCACTTTTCTTGTATTTTATTTGGGATTATGTGTTTTATGGCGGGAGACCCGTAGAGGTAAAGTGTAATTTTTATCATAACGTTTTACTACTCGAGAGATTGACCTTGATCTCCTTGTTCAATAAGTGCTTGCCTGGCTTCCTCACTTCAAAGTTACTTGTTTCCTAAACTAGGAGATTTTCCATGTCTACTATCACCAGTTTCTCCAAAGTACGATTTGATAAATTTTGATCTTCTCAATCCCAAGCAAGTGTAGAAGATGGCAAAGAAACGGGGTAAGAGGAGTGGTGTCTGTTCCACTTCCCTCATGGTCTCCAGCAACAAGATAGAAGTTTAAGGATGCACAGTTATTCATCAATTTAAAAATGCACTGTGGTAATGTGTGTGGTAATCTGCCACACATGGCCTGTTAGAAACTTGCTCCCTAAACTGATCCCAAGAAACTACATTATTATCTATTCATGAGTCATCTTAGATTCATTGTTTTTCCCCCTTTGAAAAGGATTCTGGAAGTCAAATCAAATTGAAAAAATAGGGAATTCATAAATAAACAATAAATACATGTTTTTCTACTGCAGTTTTTTGTAAGTTTATAATTTGTCTTACAAATTTTTGTTACTATTAAATGAATTAAAAATAAAGAAACCTAATATTCAATTAACATTTTTAAATGTATTGTATTTTATTCACCACTTTTAGAACTGTTTATTTAAATCTTTATTAAATTGTTTTTAATTTACATTCCAAATATTGCCCCCTTCCTGTTCCTGCCTCCATGAGTTCATCTCATCCCATGTCTGAGAGGGTGCTTTCCTACCTGCCCACCTACCCCTACCATCAATGAACATTTTTTTTCTTTTTTAGGGTCCCCTTCCTACCACCCAAGGTTTCCTGTTTCCATTCTTTCTGCTGGCCCTCAGGGCTTCAGTCCTGTTCCCTCGGAGACCTGATTATGTTCCCCTGTTCCCTTCCCTGTCTCCTCTCCCACCCAGGTCCCTCCCTCCCCTGCCTCCTAAGTGGGATTGAAGCATCCTCACTTGGGCCCTTTGGCTTGTTAATGTTCTTGAGTTCTGAGGATTGTATCCTGAATATTCTGTACGTTTTTGTCTAATATCTACTTATTAGTGAGTATATACCTTTTGGGTTTGAGTTACCTGAATCAGGATGATATTTTCTTTTATTTCTTGGATATTTTATGTATTTACATTTCAAATGTTATCCTCTTCCCTGGTTTCCCTTGCACAATCCCCCATCCCCTTCTCCCTCCCCTTGCTTCTATGAGGGTGCACCCCATCCCACCCACCCACTCCCACTTCTCTGCCCCTGGCATCCCCCTACACTGGGGAATGGAGCCTTCACAGGACCGCTCTTCTTATTGATTCCAGACAATGCCATCCTTGGCATCCACAATAGTGTCTGGGTTTGGTGTCTGTATATGGGATGCATCCCCAGTTTGGGCAGTCTCTGGATGGCATTTCTTTCAGTCTCTGCTCCACACTTTGTCCCTGTATTTCCTTTAGACAGGAGCCATTCTGGGTTAAAAATTTGGAGATCAGTGGGTGGCCCCATCTCCCAACCTGGGGCCTTGCTTAACCTCTGGATATAGTCTCTACAGGTTTAGGTTCAATCCATTTGCCTGCAAAACTCAGGATTTCCTCATGTTTTTCCTCAGAGTTCTTTCAGACAGGAACAAATATTGGTCAAATTTTGACTATGGGATGGCAACTCCGTCCCTCACTTGATTCCCTGTCTTCCTTCTAGAGGTGGGTTCCCCTTTCCCTACCAGCTCCCTCCCTGCTTCCCTCCCTTGTGGTTGATTTCTTTTCCTTCACAAGTGGGACTGAGGAGTCCTCACTTGGGCCTTTCAGCTTGTTGACCTTTTTGAGTTCTGTGAACTGTATCTTGGGTATTCTCTACTTTTTATAGCTGATATCCACTTAATAGTGAGTATATTCTGTGCATGTCCTTTTGGGGCTGAGTTACCTCACTCAGGATGGTATTTTCTAGTTCCATCTATTTGCCTGCAAAACTCAAGATGTCCTCATTCTTAACAGGTGAGTAGTATTCCATTGTGTAAATAAACCACATTTTCTGTATTCATTCTTCTGTCGTGAGATATCTGGGTTGTTTCCAGCTTCTGGCTATCACAAATAAGGCTGCTATGAACATAGTGGAACACATGCCCCTGTGGGTATCTTTTGGGTATATTTCTAAGAGTGGTAATACTGGGTCTTCAGGTAGATGTATTTTTAATTACCTGAGGAACATTCAGATTGATGTCCAGACAGGCTGTACTAGTTTGCAATCCCACCAGCAATGGAGGAGTGTTCCTCTTTCTCCACATCTTCGCCAACATGTGCTATTGCCTGAGGTTTTGATCTAAGCCATTCTGATTGGTGTAAGGTGGAATCTCAGGGTCATTTTGATTTGCATTTTTCTGATCACTAAGGATTTTGAACATTTCTTTAAGTGTTTCTCAGCCATTCGAGAATCCTCTGTTGTGAATTCTCGGTTTAGTTCTATACCACATTTTTTAATTGGCTTGTTTGGGTATTGTATTTGGTGGTTAGCTTCTTGAGTTCTTTATATATTTTGGCTATTAGCCCTCTATTGGATGTGAGGTTAGAAAAGATTTTTTTCCCAATCTGTAGGTTGCTGATTTGTCTTGAGTATGTCCTTTGCCTTACAGAAGCTTTTCAGTTTCATGAGGTCCCATTTAGCAATTCTTGATCTTAGAGCATGAGCCATTGGAGTTCTGTTTAGGAAATTTCCCCCTGTGCCAATCAGTTCAGGCCCTTTCCCACTTTCTTTTCTATTAGATTCGGTGTATTTGGTTTTATGTTGAGGTCCTTGATCCACTTGGACTTGAGTTTTGTGCAAGGTGACAAATATGGATCTATTTTCAATTTTCTACATACAAACAGCTAGTTAGTCCATCACCATTTATTGAAGATGCTTTCTTTTTCCAATGTATATTTTTGGCATCTTTGTCAAAGATTAAGTGTCCATAAGTGTGTGGTTTTATTTCTGGGTCTTTAATTCTATTCTATTGGTCAATGTGTCTGTCTCTGTATCAATACCATGCAGTTTTTGTTAGTATTGCTCAGTAGTAAAGCTTGAGGTCAGGGATGGTGATTCCACCAGTGTTCTTTTATTGTTGAGGATAGTTTGACAAATTGAATATATTATCACATTCTTTTCTTTTCCTCTCCATGTATCATGTGGTATCATATAATAACTTATATGTTATTTTCAAAATCACATATCTAATTGTCAAAAGGCTGGAAGAAACATGTAGCCAAACTGACTTATTTATATGCAAAAAGTACCTAGATTTTTTTTTCTAAATTCTAGCTTTTGTTTTGCTGGTCTGTGCTTCTAAGTCAATGCCTGACTGCCTTCTGATTAGATTTCAATTGCTTTAAGCTGACCAGATTTTCCTTTGAAATAAGTGCACTGGAGCTTTCACCTTGCCACTGTGGTCATGTGCAATGCCTGTTGCAGAGTCACTGAGTTAGTGCTAGAAGAAGAGGAGCACCTGTGAACGCAGCCTGTCAGAAGGCCCTTTGAGCCTTGGTAGGTTGAGGGTACAGCTGCTAGGCTGAGAAGCAGTTGGATGCACTTTGCCATTCCTTTTCCAACTACAGAAGACCTGCTAAAGCAGCTTTACTTTTTTTAATGTATAATGTGCATTGGTTAACAATATTTAAGAGAAGGGTACATTTTGTATTACTGGAGAATAACTGGATCTTCAAGGAACATTGTATGGCAGACCCTGTTAAGTAAAAATATTTTGATGAGAAGACTAGTAAGACCTCACAGCTTCCATTTTGTCAAACTCTCCATTCAATAATGTGTTCAGTAAGGATTCCTAAAAGGAAATGGGTCTAGGTGGTAGATTTGCTTTCCTGAAAATCAATTGGAATATGGTTATTATATTAAAATTAGACATGTTTCCAGACTTCCTAGAAATGCTAGAAGAATGTTTTAAATCTACAAGGTATCCATACCTCTTTGGATATTAGAAAAATATTTAAGCCAATTCTAGGCTTTAGGGTGTGTGAGATAGTAGGCAAGATCAGTTTCAGGTCTTTTCTTAACATGTAATAATGATGCATAATTTGGTCCATCTGGTAATTTCTGAACTCTAAAATTCAGAAAGGATGTTTGAGTTAAACAAAACTTCATGTGGATTAATGTTGCCTTGGTTATTTCTAAAAGGAATTAATCAGAAATTTTCTGATTGCAGTTCAATCATGTGTATAGTGTTGTTTTCATTTACACTATGAAATAGTAAGGGATTCTTTTACCCCTTTCTTGTTCTGTTCAAAAAAAAAGTGTAGAATTTAGTAATTGTAAAATATATGTAGTGGATAGGGAAAAGGGAGGGTTTAATATTAGATTTTGTGTATTATGACTGAATACCAGTAGGTTTACTATTTTTCTCTCAGAAACCACTACTTTCTCTCAAAACCTGGAGTGCCCACTTAGAATTATGAATTTGTGATTTTACTGTATTAAATATTTCAGGTTTTCTTCAAATATACAGGATTGTTATTTAATTGAAATGGATAGGTGCCATGAGAAGACTCTCATGTATTCTGTGGAAAATGAAGTTAATTTGCAATGTAGAATTTAATCAATTTCTTTTAAATGAGCAATTACAGTGAGCTTTAAACAAACTTTTCAACTTGAATTTGTGAATTACATTTAAGACTCTTTTCTTGTATAAACATACTGAATTTACTAAACTTTAGCCAATAAATTCCAGCACTGCAAAATAATTAGTGAAATTAAGTTGAAAATGTTGTAAACAAGTAAAGTTATTACAAGTTATTACTCATTCTGTACCAAACTACAAATGTGGAAGGATATTTTAAGTGATAAATTAAGCATGGACTGCTTGAATCTGTAAGCTGAACATGTTAGCAAATGGCTTGTGTTTGTAATTAGTATTTATGGCCACAGGATTGTGCCTGTATTAAAAAGAATGACAGGAAATTGATCAGTTTAAGTTGCCATAGAAACCAAAAATAGTTCCATTGCTTGTGTTGGGCTCAATCTGTCTATAT
Source organism: Arvicanthis niloticus (assembly GCF_011762505.2). NCBI lineage: Eukaryota > Metazoa > Chordata > Mammalia > Rodentia > Muridae > Arvicanthis > Arvicanthis niloticus. The sequence continues at coordinate 65,247,112 of NC_047679.1, forward strand.
ATCACATATATATTATATATTATATTATATTACATATAATATAATATATAATATATTATAAATAATATATAATATTATATAATATTATATATAATATATATAATATATAATAATATATAATTATATATAATATATAATATAATAATATATAATATATAATGTCTATATATTATATATATTATATAATAATATATTATATATATTATATATTATATATATAAAGAAATATTTTTATTAACTGAAAAACTATTCAATAATGCAAAAGAGGTTAGGCCACTGAAATGACTAACAAAGTCAAAATGAAAACTTGACTACTTAATAAGAAGCTTAAGTGTTCTATGGTTGTCATGACATTTCTTTACAAAGAAAATGATGTCTTCCAAAAAAGTCTTAAAACTCAATGAAAATGCAAATCTTTTTATGACAGTATGTGGTTGTCACAAATATAATGAGAGACAATAATTGATGATTTATGAGATGATACCATGGCAACAAAGTCTTTCATCATTGGCACCCCTTGGTTACTCTTTTTTATTAGCTGCTGGTGAGTGCCTCCAAAAAGTTTTCACCATGACATACAAGAAGATCCAATCAGATCTGAATCTTTTCGATCTAATTTACAACTAGGAGGAGGTGTTGACAATCTGAGAATCAACAACATAAAAGCTGACAGTACCTTATTAAGAAAAACTCCAATAAATTAGTAACCATATTTAATAGCTAAAAATGGACAGACTTGACTCCATTACTTAACCTTTCAAGCAAGTCTTTACTGCCTCGCCTAAATTTGGAGAGCAAGCTGTTAGTCTTTTTAAAGTTATGTTGTCTGGAAATAACCTTTATAATAGATGGGAGGAGATGACTCTTTCTCTGAATTCATATTAAATTACTTTTTTAAGCTTGACTTTAATATTTTTATTAATCTGGAATAAATATATTATTGAATATTTTAGAATGGCTTTAGGATTTTGGCAGAACAAGAAATAATTTGTTTGGCTCTTTTAGAGGTGACTATGCATCAATATTAACCTGCAACACTCTGTTGCAGATGGCTTATCATATTGGAAAACTGTGAACTTTCCATATTAATTTTAATGATAGTTCATAAAATGAGATCTCTAATATTTTTATAGTTAGAAAGATCCCTGGATTATTTAGCTACTTGTGTAATTGAAAGAAAACATTAGCCTAGTTTTTAAGTCTTTTCCAGTGAAATATGACAAAGATTAATAAAGAGTTGTAGAATTAGCAACAATTAGAGATGATATAATACACCGAAGTTGTCAAATTTAAACCCAAGTATATAATGGAAACATAGATATAAAAATAAATATAGGTTTGTGTATGTCATTTTCATAAATATGTGAAATATTTTCAGACCTTATTGGTTTTATATGTCAAGAGTTTTACAGAATACAATTCTGTAATACACATATCCTTCAGAAAATGATAGAAGCCAATAGTACAAAATAGGATTTTTGGTTATTGTTTTTATTTATATATTTGTTGCAAAGGCTGTGTAACCCTACTCAGCTTGAGGTGACATGACTCTGTGAGTTTTGTGATTTTTAGTCCCAATTAAAATGTAAGAAAATGTAGTATACCCATGAACATAATGACTTATTCCAGCTAATATGAAAATATAAGTTAATTCTGATTCTGAATATTTTTCTTGATAGTAGAGGAACCACATTAAATTATAATTTTCTTGAGGGGAAATATACTATGTATTATTTATTTCTTTCACTGAATATTATAATCTTCAGTCTATATGTACATATATGTATACATTATTCGCAATGTTGCTGTAGTATATATTGAAATAAGTTATATCCATTTCCTTATTGTTTTTATTTATTTATTTATTTATTAAATTTATTTTTTATTGGATATTTTCTTTACATTTCAGATGCCATCCCCATTTCCCCTCCCTAGAAAACCCCTATCCCATACCCCCTTCTCCTTTTTGATTTTATACAATTTTTTAAATGTCAACCAAAGGCTTTATAAGTTTGGTAATGCTCAATATCAATCAGAAGTGTAACCTAATACCCAATCTAGATATATCAACTATCTTTGACTGGCGGAGACATGTGAATATCCGCCTCCATGTCTGGCCCCCCTCTCCCTTTCTCTCTCATCACCTAGCTCCTCCTCTCCTTCTCTTCCTCTCTGTACTCCTCCCACCTTAGCTCCTCCTACATATCACCCTTCCTGTTAAAATAAAACTTTTCTCAAAATACAGTTAGAGCATAACTACACTAATTTATGTCAGTAAGGTGCAAGATAGACCTAATACCCAGTCCATCATTTTGTTGACTAAGCAGAACCTCTGTCATCTCTCTTAAATAAAAGACTTAGTTCTGAGCCTGGCTTTTTTTCTTGGCTTTAGAATGAATGTCAGCTGAAAACTATCCTCTCAAATGTTTTCTCGCAAAGTAAATAGCAAGGACTGGCTATGAGACTATAAGTTTTCAACCCCATCAGAAATCCAGAATGACTGAGTTAATTGAGATTATGGGAAGCACAAAGCATAGCTTCTAAAACATAGCCAATTTATAGATACTGCTGGACACCTGGACAGTCTGTATACTATAGAATGTTGGAGCATCCGATCTTCAGCCTTCTGGTCCAGGATCATCTGACAGACCTTAGTGATGCAGAATTATTTAGGGCTCATTACTCTGTCTTGGCAGATATAATCAGTCGACTATTCTGCAAGTGTGTCCTTTTCTGGACATGTTTTGTCTGTAGATGGAAAGAGGCAATTCTTGCCTAGTGGCTGTCTCACCACAATTGGAATAACTCCAAAGATGCTCAATTTCTTCTTGGAATCCAAGACAGGAAGCTGTCAGGAGCAGACAGGTCTCTAATCAAAATGAACATTAATACAGAAATGTTTGTAACATCAATTCTGTGGATTTCTGATGTTTTGAAAACCAACTATTTATGTAAGGTAATCTGGGCTGTTGTCTGTTAACTCCTCTCAGCTATTTCTAAAGAAAATATAGAAAACTCCCTGACAATAAACTCAAAGCCATGAATTTGCTATAGTCCCTTAACTCACAGTCTAACCATCTCAAATAAGTTAAAAGTTTAAAGAAGGACTGGGTCTAAGCCTTGTATTCCTAAATGTGTTATACAGGCGCAATGCCTATGATAGTAGCAATATTCATCTCACTTTTATATTTATAAGAAGCTCGTACCAATAAAGACCTTAAATTTGAAATCAAAGTAAATTTTGTACCATTTAAGAAATTATAACTTCATCTTAATAACAATTATACATATTTCTACCAGGAAGTTATGGCTATGCAATAAATCCTAGCTAATCCTCCCCGTTCCACCAAAACCACTGCTTTTCCCTAGAAAGACAGCCCAATATTAACCACCTCAGTCTCTAAGCCCAGGGAATAGGGACACCAACTCTTCATTAACTTCTTCAAGCTGATTATGGGTGTGAAGATATTAGAAGAGGGGTTGGGGGAAGAATAAATTAATAAGCCTCTGACACTGTGTCTTCACTGCATCCAGCTAGAATTCCAGGACATCAGAGGTTCGAGCAGGTCGGCTCAGCTTGCCTGATGAGTAGATACACGAAGGCTATGTATTCTGCAGTATAAAAATTCTCAAAACAAATTTTAGTATCAAGATATTTTTTGTTTGAATTCTGGAATCTAGTTTTCTGGTGGCCTGCCTCTGTCATGTCTAATCCATATAATTCTGGGAGTTTCTATGAGGGTGTGCTCCCACCATCCTCCCATTTTTGCCTCCCTGTTCTCAAATTCCTCAAAACTAGGGAATCCAATCTTTCAGGCACCAAGGCCCTTCACTTTCACTGATGCTTAGCCTCTTACCCCCTTCCAATTACTATGAGGGTGTGCTCCCATCATCCTCTCATTCCCGCCTCCCTGCTCTTGTAATTCCCCAAAACTAGGGAATCCAAACTTTCAGGTACCAAGGCTGTCCACTTCCACTGATGCCTGGAAAGGCCACCCTCAACTACCTATACGGGTGGAGCCATGAATCCATTCTTTTGTGTTTCTCGGGCTGGAGATTTAGAATGGCTACTCCAGCTTGTTTCTTGGGACCATTTGAAAAATTGTTTTCCAGCTTTTTACTCTAAGGTAGAGTCTGTCTTTGTACTGAGGTGGGTTTCCTGTATGCAGTAAAATGCTGGGTCCCGTTTATGTATCCAGTCCATTAGCCTATGTCTTTTAATTTGGGAATTGAGTCCATTGATGGTTAAGAGATATCAAGGAACAGTGATTGTTGTCTCCTGTTACTTTTGTTATTAGAGGTGAAGTTATCTTTGTGTGGCTATCTTCTGTTGGATATGTTGGAAGAGGGTTACTTTCTTGGTCTTTCTAGGGTATAATTTCCCTCCTTGTATTGGAGCTTTCCTGCTATTATCTTTGTAATGCTGGGTTTGTCGAAAGATATATTGTGTAAATTTGGTTTTGTTGTGAAATATCTTGGTTTCTCCATCTATGGTAATTAAGAGTTTTGCTGGGTATAGTAGCCTGGGCTGGCATTTGTGTTCTCTTAGGGTCTGTATGACATCTGTCCAGCATCTTCTAGGTTTAATAGTATCTGGTGAGAAGTCTGGTGTAATTCTGGTAGGTCTGCCTTTATATGTTACTTGGCCTTTCTCCCTTACTGCATTTAATATTCTTTCTTTGTTTTGTGCACTTGGTGTTTTGATTATTATGTGACTTGAGGTATTTCTTTTCTCGTCTAGTCTATTTGGCGTTCTATAGGCTTTTTGTATGTTTATGGGCATCTCGTTCTTTCAATTAGGGAAGTTTTCTTCTATAATTTTGTTGAAGATATTTATTGGCCCTTTAAGTTGGGAATCTTCACTCTCATCTGTACCTATTATCCTTAGGTTTGTTCTTCTCATTGTGTCCTGAATTTCCTGGACGTTTTGTGTTAAGAACTTTTTGCATTTTGCATTTTGCATTTTCTTTGACAGTTGTGTCAATATTTTCTATGATATCTTCTGCACCTGAGATTCTCTCTTCTATCTCTGCTGGCTCTGGCCCAGCTCTGTCATTTTCATAACTGTAAAATTACATTTCCCTCTTATTTTCAGGATTTCATAAATGTACTCCCTATTTGGACAAATAGATCCTCAGATATCTACTCATCATCATGATCTTTTAAAAGTTATTTGAGAATAATGAACATTTCTTAAAGAAACCCATAGTTTTGTGGAGGGATCACATGCTATGGTAAACCAAGATAAAAAGGCTTTTGAAGGTTATGCTTAATAGCTAGGGTTGAAGAAGATGAAGTAATTTGAGAGGGATTCAAATCAGGAATTCTCATTGTTTAAGGTTATTGGATTTAGATAATGAAAAAGAGTTAAAATTGATTTCAACATACCTGGTAGAAAAGTAGCAGAAAAAACAAAACACTGAAAAGCTGGGAATGCTGTTTTATTTTGATAACTTCAATGAGATACTTTGTTTTCATTGACTTGGTGATGCCTATCATGAGCTAAAAATAAAGCTCAGTCTGGATAAACGTGCTAGCTCTATGACTTTAGACAAGTCATTTTTGCCCAGTCTTAGTGGAACATCTAGAAACAATATTTTTTTTCCAGTTGAGGTGTTCAAGTATTAAGTTATTTAATAAATATTCAACATATATCCAGGTGTTGGGCATATCATTAATTTAGTGCTTACTACTATTTTAACTAACATTGCTATTAGTGCCCCTATTTATGTGAATGGAATTATGTTCCTTCTTTGTTCCTCAACATTTGAAATTATAAAATTCAGTACATGAACCATGTCTTCCATGAAGCTTTTTGTGATGTTTGATAAGAATGATAATAATTTACTTTCCCTGAACTCCTACGGGATTTTTTCTCCTATACTGATCTGTCTTAGTCAGGGTTTCTATTCCTGCACAAACATGACCAAGAAGCAAGAGGAAAGGAGTTATTCAGCTTACATTTCCACATTGCTGTTCATATCATCACCAAAGGAAGTCAGGACTGGAACTCAAGCAAGCCAGGAAGCAGGAGCTGACGCAGAGGCCATGGAGGGATGTTACTTACTAGCTTGCTTCCCCTGGCTTGCTCAGCTTGCTTTCTTACAGAACTTCCAGTCCAGGGATGGCACCCATCACCCACAATGAGCCCTCCAACCCTTGATCCCTAATTGAAAAAAAAAATGCCTTACAGCTGGATCTCATGGAAGCATTTCCTCAAGGGAGGCTCCTTTCTCATTGATAACTCCAGCTTATGTCAAGTTGACACACAAAACCAGCCAGTACACTACCTAATTATTTGCAATGCTATAGATACATAGGAATTAGCCTTATGATTTCTGTTATACTGCAGCTTCCTTGGAGGTAAAACAGCAATTAAACATGTTAATTTGATAGTCTAAGTAATATAAATTTATAATAATTAGTGGTGGTTGTTATTATTACCATTGGGAATCATTGGCATATTTGTGATTGTTAACTCTGAGAATTAATATACTTTAATTTATAAGGGTTAAGTAATTTGAATAATTTAAAACATATTTAATTATGTTTAGCCAAGTTATATCATTATAGAAAGACTTTTTTCATGAAAGAATAATTTTTTTAAAAAATTATATATTTTCAAGATGTTAACTGATAATGCAAGATCATTATTTATAAATTATAAAAAATATTTTGCTTTAGATCTAAAATGGAATAGAAATTTAAAAAATATAAAATAAGCAACATTCATGAATTTATACAACTGTATATCCTATCTGTCTCAGAGTTTCATTGCTGTGAAGAGACATCATGACCAAGGCAACTTTTATAAAGGCAAACATTTAATTGGGGCTGGCTTTACAGGTTCAGAGGTTCAGTCCATTATTATGGCTGGAAACATGGCAGTGTTCAGGCACCCATGCCATTGTTGCTTTTCTTGTAGGGCATACAAAGTATTTTTTCAGTACTTGTTTGACTATGTCCATATATACCTCAAAAATATATCAACTTAAGGCCAATACTGTTTTTATAAATTAGACTGATATTAAAACTTTAGGGCTGAAGTCATTATTTTGGATCATGGACAGACATTGAGCTTTTGCTGATTCCTGAATTGAAATCAGTTCCTTGTGATAGAGAAGAGCTTCCAAATTAAAATAGTACAGATATAGAGATAAGCTGCAACACATGGATTTTTTTTGCATTTTTGAGATACTTACATGTGTGTATAGTATGTATGAATATATGAATGCTTATGCATGTGGAAACTTGAAGTTGGCATTGGATGTCTTCCTGGTTACTCTCCACCAAATATATTGGGGTAGGGTGTCTCACTGTGTCAAGATCTTCCTGCTTTGTCTAGTCTATCTTTCTGGTCAGTTCCAGGGATGCCCTTCTCTCATTCTTTCAAGTACAGGGATTGTAAATTGGGTGTGCCATACCATTTGACATTTATGCAGGTTCTAGGGATCTTAAATATGTTTCTTATACTTGTTTGGCATTTTTGTGTTTACTGAATCATCCTCTCATGCTGTTGTCAAAATTTTATAGATAAATCGAGGCAAATTTTTCAGGGACTTCTGGGCCAACTGTTTTTGGGATCATAAAAATTACAGACAGAAACATTAAGTAAAACATTAACTCTCTAAAATCAACAATTATTTTGTGTCAGATTAGAACAGTTTTTCAGAGCAATTTGATATAATTTGTTGGTTCATTTATTATTTTCTACTAATCAATTCATTAGTTTACATTTTAAATTATATCCCCTTTTCTGGTTACTTCTCCACAACTCCTCCCATCCCCTTGCCTCTTCCCTTTGCCTCTATGAGGGTGCTCCTCCACCCACTCATCCACTCCTGCCCCACTGCTCTAGCATCCCCCTACGCTGGAGCATCACATCTCCCTTTGTTCTCATTGATGTCAGATAAGGCCATCCTCTGCTACATATATATCTAAAGCCAAGGATTCCTGTATGTATACTCTTTGGTTGGTGGTTTAGTTTCTGGGAGCTCTGGGTGGTCCAGTTAGTTGATATTGTTCTTCCAATGGCTTTGCAATTCCCTTCAGCTTTTTCAGTCCTTCCCCTAGTTCTTTCATTGGGGCCCCTGGGCTCAGTCAGATGATTGGCTGTATTTTCATCTGTATTGGTCAGGTGCTGGTAGAACCTCTAAAGGAACAGCTTTACTAGGCTCCTGTCTGCAAGCTTTTCTTGGCATCAGCAATAGTGTCAGGTTTGGTGTTTGCAGATGGGATGGATCCCTAGGTAGAGCTTCTTTGAATGGCTTTTTCTTCAGTCTCTGCTCCAGTTTTTGTCCCTGCATTTCCTTTAGATAGGAAAAATTCTGGCTTAAAAATAATGAGATGGGTGTGTGGCCCCATCTCTCAACTGGGGGCCACGTCTATCTACTGGATATGTTCTCTACAGGTTCTATCTCCCTTTTGTTGGGTATTTCAGCTAATATCATCCTTGTTGGGTCCTGGAAGCCTCTTGCTTCACTGGCATCTGAAACTTTGTAGTGGCCACCCTCAGTTCTCCATCCCCAACTACTACATATTTCTATTCAATTTCCAGACCCTTTGTACTTCTCTCCTGTCCCTTTCTGTACCTGATTCTGTCCCACTTTTTCCTTCCCCCTCCTCTCTACCTCCCAGGCCCCTCCCTCCCTCTACCTCCTATGATTATTTTGTTCCTTCTTCTATGTAAGATTGAAGCACTCATACTTTGGTCTTCATCTTAAGCTCCATATGTTTTGGGGGTTGTATTGTCTATGATAGTTATACACTTACTCTTATTTCTGTACTAAAATACATTTTGTTGTTCTCAAACCATTAGTTTCCAAAGATACCTCAGTGCAAAGGGGAGTGAAGTGATCTTTATGCTTTTCTTACAGGTGAGATAGTTTTGTATCTCATTAATGGCTCATCTGAGAATTTGATGCATACCATGTGACAGGTATTTCTTTCATTACACTGCACAGTTGAGTTCTATGTAGCCATAGTGTGCTAGGTTTAAAAGTAATATAATTTGAAATGTATATTAGGAAATAGTGATGAACTCTGAACTACACTTACTAGAAACTAGAAATGCTAGTGGTGTGGTTCTAGTACTATAGAAACAAGTGATAGGGCTTCCTTCTTATCTTAAAGCCAGGAAAAAAACCTCAAACACAAATTGAATAAACAATCCTGGTAATTCTAATGGAAATATTATTGTATAAGTATTTACTTTGACATAAAGGATAGCAACCATGTCCTTTTACTAAAACTAGGGCAGATGCTTTGATCAGAAAGTAGTTACAATAACCCCACAAGAGAACTTTTGTATGTAAAATTAACTTGATTGAATGATTTAGCCTGAAATTTTTTATCAACATAATAATGTGATGTACAAATAAAATGGTAAAATCTGAGAATTAAGCCTTGAATTGAAATGGCATAGGAAAGAAATTTAGGAGTGCTTCTCTTTCTAGGATTCAACTTTTCTAGGTAATCTGTTCAGATCTTGTACCACCACTAGTCTCATGCATCATATATATTTTGTTTTCCTAACTATCCCATAATCTTTTAGACCAATAAGACCAATAGTGTCATTAATTTACTTTCGTATATGCCCAACATTGTTCACATCATAAGGTGGTCAAATAATAATTGTAAAAGGACATCTGAATTAATGAGCAAGTAGAGATAAGATAAAACTAATTTCAACTACTACACAAAGTGGTATTAAATGGAAATATATTAAACATTTCTGGTCTCTCAGCAGTTTAACGTTGTCTATCCCTTCAGAATCCTCTAGGGACATGGATTAATTTCTGATACTACTAATAATAATAATGTGACTATAACATTTTGACAGCTATTTATTGAGTGGAGATGATTTGTCAAGTTCACCATACAAATATTATTCATATCTATCTCATTTGTATGGTCCTTACACATGCCATCTATTTTTCCAGGTTACACTAACTTAGTGTGTAGGACAACTGTTGAAGACATTGCTAAGAATCATTTATTACTTACTAAATATTTGGAGTTGTGCATGGATATGGTGGTGCTAAATAATGATACACAAAAGATAACAGGAAATGTTGGAACAGGAGTAAAATTGGTAGTTTTCAGAGTTGACTTATAGCCTATTTCAAAATGATAGCTTCCATCTGTTCAAACAACAACAAACAACAGTGCCTAAACAGAACAAGTGAAACTAACTCTGAAGCAAACAGGTGAACTGTATGTAAGACAAAGTGGCACCCCAAAGGCATTCATAGTACATGGTCATTATTTAACCCCTGACAAAATAAACAACGCTGACAGAATGTGTTGAACAGCTATGATGTATGAACAGTGTCAATTCAGTAGGCTGATAACCTATAGCTTGACATTCTTATCTATAAATTTTGACAGAGACATCATTTTTTTTTATCGTTGCTTTATTAACTTGCTCCTTTGATAGCAAAAGATAAATTTCTACTATGTAATGGAGCACTACATTACCAAGTGGGAGATTTGGAGAAATACTAATGAAGATCTGGTTTTACTAATGAACGATACTTTACACTTGGATTCATATTCAGTAGCTGTTTCTCAGTATGAGATGACGTTGTTTGCATATCAACAGGAGACAATAAACTGTCATATCATTGAATTACTTATGCCAAATAATTATGACAACTTTCTTTTTAAAAATAATACTTTGCTAGAAAATGTACTATTTTTCCAAATTAAACATTGCTGCTTAATAAATTAATATTTTGGTCTTGCGAATTGTAATTGGAAAATAACAGCTGTTCCTGGTTGGAACGCAATATTTGCTTTTCTAATAATTTCCCTTTCACTGAGAATACAGCAGGAATTTCAGAAGCCTTCAAAAAAAAACATGGGAAAGTAAATCAGTCCCATTTTAATGTGTCTGGGAATTAAAAGAAACTAATGTTTTAGGGACAACTTTTCAAACAATTTTCTTTTACTTGGTGGATTGCTTTCCATTACCATGATTATGGTCACTCATAATAGATTAATTTCCCGTGTCAACTTGAAATTGTTATCTCAGGTCCTGAATTAAATGTTTTTGGAGCTAGTAAGCCAATCCTGATTGTTCTTGTTTCATTCATCATTTTTTCTTTTTTCCTTCCCCAAGGGACTATCTCTTTTACAATATTTCCTCTAAAAAACGTCCCCAGTATTCTGACCTCCACTATGTCCTTGTTTTGTTCTGTTTCTGAGGATCTGAAATTAATTGTCCAGCCCATTTTTCTGCCACACTTGCTGTGTCTGTCTATCCATATTAATCATGCAGTTTATTGTCAAACTCATGCTTCAGACAGAGAATGGTTTCATGAGCTATCCGGCATTTGGCAGCTGTATCAAGTGTTAGTCTACAGAATGATTTTCTTTTGTAGATTTATTGCCAATATGCCCTGAGCACCTGTGTCTTATAAACTAAAATAGCATTAATGAAAAAAATGCAGGACTTTAAAGCAGATTAGACCTTTTGGATCTCCTAGCTGGGGTATTATTATATTTCTTTTATTTAGTTCGGGGCTCACTTCTGGAGAAATGGTTAGATGTACTTGGTCAAGGTTGTCTACTTTCTTCACTGTTCTCTGTAGTGTGCATCAGTCACAAGAAACACAGCTCTAGCAGAAGCAACACTTTCTAATTTATTTTCTTTGCTCAATTCCATTTTCCTTCATATTTTTCCTGTAAGAAAAAGATTAATAAGCTTTCCATTCATATTCTACATCACCTCAATTTCAAATAATACAAGGTCATCATTATGACCAAATTTTTAGAAGTATTTTATTTATTTGCATTCCAGTCATTGCCCCCGCTCAGTTCCCCCTTTCACAGTTCCTCATCCCATTTCTTCTCCCCCTAAATTTTGAACACCTTCCTTAGAGGTCTGGACTGCTGTAAATTTACCTAAGGTCCTTCTTCATTCTATCTTTTCCCTTTTCCATGTTCTTGTATTGACACTTACTTTTGGATCTTCTTAAAATATCTTAAACATATTTCCCTAAATATTCATGTAACAAATGCATAATGTCATCTGAGTAGGTAGTTCTTGTCACTGAACTCCATGTGGAGAAAAAAATGATGTTATACATTGTCTCCAGTTAATGATTTCTAGTCAGAGGGAAATTACAGTATATTCTCTAATCAAACAGAAGTACTAAGAAGTGAGAGTGTTATATTTAGGAATACATACATACATACATACATACATACATACTCATGTACTAACAATTAGTGAGGAAAGAAGAAACAGACCATGAATTTGAAAGAGACTGGGGAGAGGTATTTGTCAGTATTTGTAGGGCAGAAAGGGAAATAAGAAATGTTGTAATGATATTATAATCTCAAAAATAAAATTGAAAACTAACAAAAATAAAGGGTAAAAGGGAATTTTGTGTCTAAATCTGTGCAACGAACCTTGCATTGTAGTAGGTATGTGTGAAAGACATATGTTTAGAAATTCAATTAAATTGCACATATTGAGAACTATATTTTGTATCCAAATGAGAAATACAGAGGGATAAAGATAATGAGACTCTTATTTTTTGAATAAAAGAACGGTCAGTGTAACTTCTAAGAACTTACATGTATTGTGTAGTGCAGGATAAATACAACTCAGTCAATTCACTTCAGTATTATATAGCCGCGAGTCATTTGTCCTCTGGTTTACTACCTTCAGTAACATCAATTGCTTTTGTCGAATATATACCTGTATTCAATGTGTTCTTTCTTACAATTATGTATGGTATTTGTATTTCATTATTTTAAAAATTTCATACAATATATGTTGATTACCTTCTTCTCCTCCCCTGCACTCCTCCCAGATTTTCTCTCCTACTCATCAGATGCTGTATTTTAAAGAATAGAATTATGCAGAGAAACTATCTATCTATCTATCTATCTATCTATCTATCTACATGTATGCACATATAATATTCTGCTAAGAGTGAGCATAGTAGATTTACTTAATCTTAACAAAGAATACTTTCTCACTCTCAGTCATTGTGTCAGGAAATGGAAATTCCTGAAAGTGTAGTTGTAGAGGGAAATTATGTAGGATTATACCATCATGAGATAGATCTTTTTATCGGCAATCTCCTGATTCTTTAATTAAGAGTAGGTTACCATAAACTGCATGGATGGTTACTAGCTTCAGTAGGTAGCACATCTAGGGTAAAGGTCCTAGTCTTTGTCCTAAGAGAAGTTGTTGCTTGAATCCAAGCATTGTTTCTTTGAACTATTTTGACCTAGGACTACTGTCTGAAACTTTATGAACTCAGCATTATTAGCTGCAAATTTCAAATAAACTATCTTGGAAGGCTATTTTAGAAATTAGATCCTTGACACATTGCAGTGCTCAGCGAATGGAAGACTCACCTGCAGTGAATATCCCCAGTGAGGAATTTTTCCTTTTGGCTTTAGGTCCCAATGGAGAAGAAAACCTGGTAAGGAATAAAGGAAACTGGGTAGTTAATCACACATACCTCAGTGATGGGAAGGCATGCCAGCAAAGGCACAGTGCCAGTACCATATGCCAATTAAATAAGCAAGTGCGCTTTCTCTGTGTCTATATTTTATTATGCTCTAGGTCCCTGAATAAGATAGTTTTCTTTTGACCAGAAATAAACATCAATGATGACTTTATTGTCTTGTGATGCATAAGTGAGTAGGCAGACTGTTAATAAATTTTTTGTGACAGACGTAGACATGCACACTTTCTTCTCCTTACAGAATTATAAATTAGCATCCTTACTGAGGCATCCCTTAAAATATTCCATGGAGTTTATGCCTTGTCTAATAAAATCACAAGTACTGTACATGTATTTGTGCCTAAGCATTTTTCTTTTTGTAACAGAACACATTTACATGAACAAAAAACAGAACCTGTCACATTTCCCAGCAGCTTATTTTTATGTTATAATTGTGTTACAGAAAATTTACCCTCTCTGTAACCCTTAATCATATTCACATGCTCCTAAAGTGTATTGCTTAATGTCAGAAGTTAATAATAATAATAACATGCCTCATTTACATTTATGTAAAATTGAAAGAACACAAGGAATTGTAAATGTTTAAAATTATTTGCTTCATTAAGACATGAATTAATAAGCGTTTGTGCATATAAATTCTCTCACATTTTAATAATTTTGATCATATTTTACTTATTCTTTACCCAGAGAACATGTTGAGAAATTTCAAAGATTAGTATATTGAATGCTGCTTTTTACTGGTTTTAAATAACTTTTTCTATAATAAATCAAACCCAAAGGAAAATGAAAGTAATTACATATTATGTAGGAGCTTTAGAAACTGATAGTATAAGGCTAATTTTCATGTGCTTATACAAGCATAAAACATCTTTCTGTTCTAGACTGTTCTTTTTATTTCTACTTATTATGTACAAAAGTACATAGTACTTTACAATATATACTTGTACTCAGATTTCTTAGAATAATGGTAAATTATGAAGGCAAACTTTATAGCACTTTTTATGAAGCTTTAAAATAAAGAAACTATTTTATGGTTATGAGCAAATGCTTCCATTCTTGTACCAAACAAGTCTTTTTCAGTGCTCACAATACCAGTTCACAGTTGTACACCGCTTCATAATTTAGTGTGAGCTTTTACTCATGTTATCTCATTGTGTTTCTCACGCAGCCCTAGAAATTAGAGTCCCTTATGAATGGTTGAACAAGAATGACAAGATTATTTGGGTTAGTAATATTTTCTTAACATTTGAGTTGGTTCTTGAAGAATGATATGTTTGACTAGGTTTAGGTCAGGACTGAGGATATTCCAGATGGAGAGAATGAATAAAAAAATGAAAAAGCATAAGGTATGCCTAAGAATTTTGTAAAATTAGATTTTACTAGAAATAAAAGAAAACCAATGAAGTTTTTTTTAATGACAAATAATAGCAAGATTTGTTTTTAAACTTCCTGAATATTTAGATTCTAAATCCCAATGCTGGCTGTTATTATATTAAGGAGCAAGATTTGGGTAGTGAAATTTTATTTGATTCACATAATTAGCTTATAAAATAACTAAAATTACAATATAACATCATTAGTATCAACTTTCCTTGATAAACCTACTTGTATTATAAAATCATTCTAGTTTTGTACAAATTTTGGAAAACTTTTGTGGAAGTAGAGAATTTTTAGATACGTGGAATACTTATTCCTTGTTAGTGATAGCTGCTTTTATTAGCAATAAAGCTTGGTTTGTTATGTAGTATGCATTTCAAAATACTTATATTTCTACCATTGATATAACAACCATAAAAATAACTTTGTAGTTTCACGGAGAACACAAATAAGACAATGCTTCCTTGAAGAGTAAAGACCATGGGACAAAATATAGCTGCAAGTATTATGCTTATGCCAATAATGTGCATGTATGAATGACAATAGCAATTGGAAAAATCTTTTTATAATGTGCATGTATGAATGTCAATAGCAATTGGAAAAATCTTTTTATAATGTAAATGTAGTTCATTGTTTGGTGGCACTAAAGGACATGTCATCTTTCTAATTAGATGTTTTAGAAATTCCCATAGAGCCAAAAAGAATTGTATACAGAATACACTAGGAAATAATGAAAATAGGCCTTCTGCAGGAAGTAAAAGCTTCATACTCAAGATCCTGTTCATTGTCGCTGTTGTTGTCCTGAATCAATTGAAAATATATTTTAAAAACTTATTTTTTCTATATAGATTTAATTATTTACTGTCATGGTATAAACTGACCAACATTTTAGCCATAAAATTTAATGATGTGAAAAATTATTTTATCTCCCATTTGCACTTTATGTATCTTAGTTGTTACAATTACTGGTAATTTTATCTGTTGCTGGATGTGACTTTATATATGACCAAAACCAGCAACAATACCTTTCAGAGCTTTCAGAGACTTTCTTTGTGCTGTCTGTTTTGCTTCCCTTCTGATGTGTTACTTCTCCTATTAGTAGCACAAGAAAATTAAGTGTTGATTTGCCTATGTTATTTAGTATTATTCAAAAATTTTTGAAATTTTTGATCCTTCCACTTCTCTCTCTTTCTCTCTCTCCTTCTCTCTCTTTCTCTCTCTCCCCCCTCTCTCTTTGTGTGTGGGCACACATGTGTGTGTGTGTGTATGTGTGTGTGTGTGTGTATCTGTGTATGTATGTTCTAAATTCGTGATTGTATACAGACAAAGAAGGCAGTGAAAGGTCAGTGTCCTGCTCCATAACTTTCCACAGTTTCTTTACTAAACCTGGAATTAGATGGTCAGCCAGGAACCCACCTTCATTCTCCTATCTTCAGCTCCTACAGATCAGAGGTTATAAGGATATGCTTGGCCATACCCATATTTTTGCATAGATGCTAGAGATTTGAAGTAAGGTTTGAACACTTGTGTAGTAAGCACCTGCTAATTCATTTCTCTAGCTCCCATCATTAGGGTTTATCTTTGTTTTTTGAAATATGTTTTTAATTAAAATAGAATTATGATGTCACTTTCTCCACCCCTCATATCCTTGCAGTCCCTCTGAGCTACCTTCTATCTAACTTCTCATATACCTCCCAACTCTGAAGTTGATGACCAATTTTCTTTGGATATTTTGTTGCATAAATATATATGAATGATAACCTATGCTATAAACACAACCTTTCCAGTCTGTTTTTGTTGTTTGTATGCATATAGTTTCAAGGCTGACCATTCTGCATTTTATAAGCAGTAAGGTGGCTCATGCCAGGGAAAAGCTAATTCTTTTTCTCCCATCAGTCATTGGTTGACTGTAGTTCTTTGTGTATAGATGGGACATTGTGAATTTTTTTTCTTCTCTGTTATCATCTGTTATCACTATTTATTTCCATTATTCCAGTCATTTCATGGAAAGACTGTTTACCACACATGTCCTGGTATTTTCTTCCTTTTTAA
The DNA here is from genome assembly GCF_011762505.2 of Arvicanthis niloticus. NCBI lineage: Eukaryota > Metazoa > Chordata > Mammalia > Rodentia > Muridae > Arvicanthis > Arvicanthis niloticus. The sequence continues at coordinate 65,264,031 of NC_047679.1, forward strand.
AAAAGATTTATTTATTTTTATATGAATACACTGTTTATGTCTTCAAATACATACCAGAAGAGGGCATTGGATCCCATTACAAATGGTTGTGAGCCACCATGTGGTTGCTGGGAATTGAACTCCACATCCCTGGAAGAGCAGTCAGCACTCTTAACTGCTGAGCCACCTCTCCAGGGTGTGCACATGTCCACAGAGACCTGGGATATTAAGTTTACCACAGATATAGGCAGCTGTGAGCAGCCTAGCATAGATGGTGAGAATGGAAATCAGAATCTCAGCAAGAACAGAATGCAGTTTTAGCTGCGGAGCCATCTCCCAGACTGTAGTAAGAATTTTTAAAAATGATTTAATTGCCAAAGGAAGTTTCAAAAAAAACATCAATTAGAAAAAGGTATGTGAACAATCTATACCACACTTGAGTAGTTTGGATAAATATAATACTTGCCTCAGTTCTGGATATTTGCAGAAGATGAAGAAATTGTACTTTTATTTGCCAGGCTACCTCCAAACATTTATTTCAGAGACAGAGTAATTTTTTTGTTCCTTCCACTCCAATACATTATGCTTAAAAGAATGTTTCCCTGTACAACTAACTTTTATATTACTACCCTTATTCGTCACTTGGCCCAAGTGAAATAAAATAAGAATTCTCCCAAAGTCATAATACATTTTCCATTTACCATTATGTAGCAGACGGGATAATAGAAAAATTGTAAATGAGTTTCAACTTATAGACTAGACCTAAATCTAGTCATAAACAATGGACATGTCTTGGCAGGTAGCTTGTTGTAGCATGCAAACATCTGCATGTTTGTGTGAGATCTAAATGATCATATACAGACAATAAAGTCAGAGAATGGCTAATGTCCTGTTTTATAACATTCCACATAGTCTCTCAAGATAGTTTTATTTTTACTAAACCTAGACTATCAGACTATCACGTAAACCTGTGATTCTTTTATCTTCAGCAAGTTGAAGAAAAGCAAAGGGAAAAATGAAACAAATGTCTCAGAAAGTTGTGCTCAAGTAGATGTGATTACCATAATATTTGGCATAGTGAATACTAGACATTTTAAAGTAAATATGGTGTGAACTTTTGATTATGTATATTAAGTTGGGAACATTAAAGAGCAAATAAAAACTGTTAATAGGATTATTAGTGTAAGTAGTGATAGAAAGTTGTGATAGAAATAAAATCATAAATGGATGGAACTTGAAAATATCATCCTGAGTGAGGTAACCCAATCACAAAAGAGCACACAGACCACATGAAGCTCATAAAGAATGAAGGCCAAGTGTGGGTGCTTCGGTCCTTCTTAGAAGGAGTAACCAAATACTCAAGGGAGCAAATATGGAGACAAAGTGCGGAGCAGAGACTGAAGGAGGGGCCATCTGGAGACCATCCCACTGGGTATTCATCCCATGTGCAGTCACCAAGGTAGAAGCTGATGTGGATGTCAGGAAATACATGCTGACAAGAGCCTGATATAGCTGTCTCCTTAGAGGTCTGCGAGAGTCTGATATATTCAGAGGCGGAAGCTCATAGCTAACCAATGAACTGATCAAGGGGTTCCCAATGGAGGAGTTAGAGAGAAGGAGCTGAAGCAGCTGAAAAGGTTTGCGGTCCCATGAGGAGAACAACAATACCAACCAACCAGGGCTCCCAGGGTCTAAACCACCAGCCTGGGAGCACATAGAGAGGGACCCACGGCTCCAGCTGTCAGGCATATGTGGGAAAAGAAAGCCCTGTTCCTCCTGAGTACTGAGATTAAAGGTGTGCTCCACAAAAAAAGACCAGTAGCTTTTTGTTTTACCATAGGTCCCTGGACTGTCTAGTCTTTGGTTTTCGCTAACCCAAGTAGTATCGGGTATGTGTTCCATATTGTAGTTTTAGTCTTAAGTCTAATCAGACATCAGTTGATTCCTGCTATAAGCTTTGGGTCACAGTTGCCCTAGCACATTTTAAAGGCAGAACATCAATGGAAATTAAAGGGTTTGTGGCTAGTTTGGTGTTTGCATTTCTCTCTTGGTAGCTTGCAGAGTACCCTTGGTACCAAAGACACTGAAATTTAGGGGTGAAGATTCTGTGTAGGCACCAGCTCAACCACTCTTTTTAAAAATGAATTGTCTGGATGTTTTCTTCAGCAGACGGATCTTTTCTTTTTTATTAATCAGTTTATTTGTTTACATTTCAAATGATATTCCCCTTCATGGTTACTCCTCCATGATCCCCCCATCCCATTCCCCCTCTAGCCCTCCCCTCTGCCTAGAATGAGGGTACTCCTCTACCCACATACTTACTCCTGCTTCATCCCTCTAGCATCCCCCTACACTGGGGCATCAAGCCTCCCTCCACTCCCATTTATGTCTGAAAAGGCCACCCTCTGCTACACATGTATCTGGAGTCCTGGCTCCCTCCATGTATACTCTTTGATTGATGGTTTAGTTTCTGGGATCTCTGGGTGGTCCAGTTAGTTGATATTGTTCTTTCTATGGGGTTGCAATCCCCATCAGCTCCTTCAGTCTTTCCCCTAGCTCTTGCATTGGTGTCGGTCTGATGGTTGGCTATAAGTATCTGCATCTGTATTAGTCTGGTGCTGGTAGAACCACTCAAGAACAGATATGCCAGGCTCCTGTCATCAAGTGCTTCTTGGCATCAGCAATAGTGTCAGGGCTTAATGTCTGCAGATAAGATGGATCCCTAGGTGAGTAGTTTCTGTTTCTTTTAGCCTCTGCTCTAGTTTTTGTCCTTGTCTTTCCTTTGTACAGGAACATTTCTGGGTTAGCAAGTTTGACATGAGTGGGTGGCCACATCCCTCAACTGAGGGCCATGCCTATCTACTGGAGGCAGTCTCTACAGATTGTATCTCTCCTTTCTTGCATATTTCAGCTAATGTCATCCCAGTTGGGTCCTGGAGTCTCTTGAGTCCCTGGGTTCTGGGACTTTCTAGTGGCTACCAGTTCCTCATCCCCTACTACTACATGTTTTATATTTAATTTCTTGACCCTCTGTACTTCTCTCCTTTCCCTTTCAATACCTGTTCCTGCCCCACTTTTTCACTCTACTTGCTCTCTCCTTCCCAGGTTCTTGCTTCCTTCTACCTCCTATGATTATTTTTGTTCCCCCCATTATGTAGTATTGAAGCATCTACACTTTGGTCTTTCTTATTCTTAAGTTCTATATGGTTTGTCAGTTGTATTGTGGATTTTTTGAGCTTTGGGGCTAATATCGATTTATCCATGTGTAAATATCGTATGTGATTTTTTTGTGTCTGGGTTACCTCACTCAGGATATTTTCTATTTCTATCCATTTGCCTATGAATTTCATGAAGTCATCATTTTTAATAGCTGAATAGTACTCCACTGTGGAAATGTACCACATTTTCTGTATCCATTCTTTTGTTGAGGGACATCTGGGGTGTTTTCAGCTTCTGGCTATTATAAATGAGGCAGCTATAAACATAGTGGAGCATGAGTCCTTGTTATACGTTAGAGCATCCTTTGCATATATGTCCAGTAGTGGTATAGCTGGGTCTTCAGGTAGAACTATTTCCAATTTTCTGAGGAACCACCAGATTTATTTCCAAAGTGGTTTTTACCAGCTTGCAATCCCACCAGCAATGGAGGAGTGTTTCTGTTTCTCCATATCCTTGCTAGTATCTGCTGTCATCTGAGTTTTTTGATCTTAGCCATTGTGATTGGTGTAAGGTAGAAGAATTTCATGGTCATTTTGACTGGCATTTCCCTGATGATTAAGGATGTTGAACATTAGTGGGTGGTGGTGGCACACGCCTTTAATCCCAGCACTTGGGAGGCAGAGGCAGGCGGATTTCTGAGTTTGAGGCCAGCCTGGTCTACAGAGTGAGTTCCAGGACAGCCAGGGCTACACAGAGAAACCCTGTCTTGAAAAACCAAAAAAAAAGATGTTGAACATTTCTTTAAGTGCTTCTCATCCATTTGAGGCTCCTCAGTGTAAAATTTTCTGTTTAGCTCTGTACTCTACTTTTTAATAGGGTTATTTGGTTCCCTGGAGTAAACTTCTTGAGTTCTTTGTATATTTTATGAGGTCCCATTTGTTAACTGTTGATCTTTGAGCATGAGCCTTTGTTGTTTTGTTCAGGAAAATTTCCCCTGCTTCAATGTGTTAGAGGTTTTTCCCACTTTCTCTTCTATTAGATTAAGTGAACCCCCTTTTTTTTCTTTGTGGAGGTCCTTGATCCACATGAACTTAAGATTTGTACAAGATGATAAGAATGGATCAATTGGCATTCTTCTACATGTTGACCGCCAGTTGAACCAGTACCATTTGTTGAAAATGCTGTCTGTTTTCCACTGGATGGTTTTAGCTTCTTTGTCAATGATTAAGTGACCATGGGTATATGGGTTTATTTCTTGGCTTCAGTTCTATTCCATTGATCAACTTGTCTGTCTTTGTTCCAATACCATGTGTGTTTTTATCACTATTGCTTTGTACAGCTTGAGGTCAGGGATCGTGATTCCCCCAGATGTGGTTATTACTATTATTTTTTTTTATTCCAGATGAAGTTGAGAATTGCTCTTTCTATCTTGGTAAAGAATTGAGTTAGAATTTTGATGGGGATTGCATTGAATCTGTAGATTGTTTTTGGCAAGATGGCAATTTTTACTGTATTAATCCTGCCAATCCATGAGCAAGGGAGATCTTTTCATCTTCTGAGATCTTCAATTTCATTCTTCAGGGACTTGAAGTTCTTGTCATATAGATCTTTCACTTGCTTGGTTAGAGTCACACCAAGATATTTTACATATTTTGTGACTATTATGAAGGGTGTCATTTCCCTAATTTCTTTCTCAGCCTAGTTATCCTTTGAGTAGAGGAAGGCTACTGATATGTTTGAGTTAATTTTACATCCAGCCACTTCAGCAAACAGATCACATTGTCAGGTTGTGGATAGTAACCTATTTTATTATCTCAGTAACAGCCTAGAATGTTTAGAGATTTCCAGGAATATATTCATTTATTTATTTTGTATTTTATTTTATTCTTTAAAATTGTATACCATGTGTATTGAACGTATTTATTTCCTTCCCAAACTCCTCCCAAACTCCACTCTCTTCCATACCCACTCAGAGTTGTATCTTCTTTTTATTTTATTTTGTATAAGTCTATGATGTCCAATTTATGCTGCCTGTATATACTTGGAATGTGAGGCCTTCCACTGAATCATGGTTAACTTACTTGTATAAACCCCACTGTGTACATTGACAATACGTATGTTGTAAGTGTCATTTTAATGAATGACTGTCACTAGTGAAATAACAAAACTTTAATTCTAAGTCCTGAATTTATACATTTTTGTTTCCTAAGCATTATCTATAAAACTTTTGCCTGAGTTGGTCCACTTGTTTAAATATGCAAAGTTGCCAATAGTATTATGATTTCCTTGACAATTTCATTGGTAGCTTCAGATTATCTAGTTTATATTTGTTAGACTATTTCCAAGTAAATAATGTCTTCATGCAAAAAATGAATAGGAAATCCTCCATTTTTTAGTGATGATTTCCCATATTTGCAAGGTGCTTTTTTTTCTTGTCTCATTTGTATTTTGTATACTAGACAGTATAGATAGTAGAGGGCAATTAGAACCTTCAGTAAAGTAGACATAAAGAACATGAAAGGAAGCCAAACTCCAATTTATAAAGCATAAGACTATCAGATCTATTTATAATTTGAAAAAATTCATGAAGTCAAAAACTAAAACCAACATTTTAAAAATAAATTTACAGAGTGCGCGGTGGCACACGCTATGCCACCATCCTTAAAAGTACTAATTTTACTCAATATTTCCTATATTTCCTCGGTAATTTTCCACATTTTCTTATACAGTGTGAATTTCTTATCTCAATATATAGTGATTTTTCAAGTAACTGTTTATTGTGATTTTAATGAAAATGTACCTTATTGTTGTGGGAGATATTTTAAAAATGGCCACTGGTCAAGCTCACTATCTAAGCTGTGGCAGCTCTACCTAGCTCAGCCTACATGTTCCCTGGCCAGAGGCCACGTGCATGCCACAGCTAGAAATGGCCAGCCAAAAACACCAGCCCTGCCACCCCTGAGACACCAGAGTGGGAGATGGCTCTGCCAATCTTCCACACTGTCTCCACAAGGCCCCAGCCATTGCCCAGACCATCTTGCTAACCATGTGGGTACAAATGAGACTCGAATACTTAGATTATCCAAAGGCTTTATATATTTTGTAATGCTCAATAATGAGATGCCCACACAATCAGAGATGTAATCCAATACCCAATCTAAATATATCAGCTACCTTTAACTGCCAAAGACATGCAAGACAAGCATCTACCTCCATGTTTCTCTTTCTCCCTCTCTCTCCCTCTCTCTCCCCCTCCCTCTCTCTCTCTCCCCAACCCCCTGATCCTCCTCTTTCTCTCCTTACTCCTTCTCTTCCTCTCATTACTCCTTCCACCTTAGCTCCTTCTACACCTTATAGACTCATATATTTGAACAGTTGGTGGTCAGTTGGTGAAACTGTTTGGTAATAGTTGGGTTAGGTATGGCCTTGTTGGAGGAATTATGTAACTAGAGGCAGGTTTCAAAGGCCCAACCATTCTGGATTAGCTCTTTCTGCCTCATGCTTGTGGATGAAGATACAATCTCAGCTATTGCTTTAGCACCATGCCTGTCTGCTTGCTACCATGCTCTCCACAATGTTGGTCATGAACTCATCCTCTAAAACTTTAAATCCTCCAATAAACACTTTTTTCTCTATAAGTGTTCCTGGTCATGCTGTCTTATCACAAAAATATATAAGTAACTAATACCGTGTTCTTGGCTTCTAATGTCCATTTTCTCTAAGTGAGGTTCTTTTGTACTAGACAATAGGCGGAATTATAACAGATCATCCCCTAACTTCTAGGACTTCTAGTCTTACGGAAAATAAATTTTTGCTCATTATTTAAAAATTACATGCTCTGTTATATATCTGAATGCTTTGGAAATGTATATTTAAACCCCATGTTCTATACATGAACTCTTTCATCTTTTTCCCTAAATTTAACACTTTTATTTATTGAAAATAAAATGTAGAACTAATGTAAAAAAATAAATTTACAAATGTGAAGAAACCTAGAGTTAAGGTGCTACATATCTGTAATTCCAGGTCTCAGAAGACTGAGGTATCAAAAAACTATCTATATAGTTTAGTCTAAACAATCCAGTCTTTCCCGTTAAAAAGAATAAATATTTGTCATACTTGACAAAGTATCAGATACATTAACAAATATTGAGCCTTGGACCAAAATCATAGTCACTAACAGACTCCATATGCTTCACATCACTTAATTCTAGAAATTACCTTCCCTGAATATTATATATCATTAAATAAACTTCATGGCTGCCCAAGAAAGCTCAAATAATGACACATGTTAACATTATGTATGACACATGTATGGGAGAAATCTTACAGGCCCTAACCCTTAGAGGGAAAACTGCTGAGAGAGAAAAAAAATTACTCTTTCCCAGGTATTAACCTCCTAATTAAGTATTTAATATTTTGAGCTATAAAACATATACATACAATCAATAATAAGTGGACACAACAGACTATATTTATATATTTCTAATTTATATGTACATACATACATATCTATCTCTGTGTCTATGTATCTATCTATGTATCTATATGTATCTGTCTATCTTCTATCTATCATTTATCTATCTATCTACATATCAATCACAGGATGAAAAGGAACATGAAACAATATATTTTATAAGACTATGACTAATTATGATTAATTGAGAACTGATAGACAGTTGGGATGATATCATATATACATATATATATGATAAGTTTTATGAAAAAAACATTAAAATATATATCAATGACTCTGGGACAGTGTTTCAATAGGTGTGGTCAATGTAGGCCTCTCTAATAAGATGGACTTTGAACCTAAATAAAGTGGGCAAATAGCCTAAATGGTGAGCATTTTAGCCAGAGGAAATAGGAAAGGTTAAAAATTAGAAACTCACATCATTTTTTTTTGTTATTTGTAAAATTTTATTTATTTATTTATTTATTTTTATTTATTTTTTTATTTTATTTAGCCTTTGAGAATTTTATGCATATATACAATGTGTTTTGCTAATAGGTCTCTCCCATTTCCAGCATCCAATGCAACCCACAAGTCTCAGACTATGTCTTCCTCTTAACTTCATCAGCATCTTCTCTTAGTTCTCCAGCTCCTGCTGCATCTTAATGTTTGTTTAGTCTTGTGAGAGGCCAAAATCATTTGTCTATTTATATTTGTATACTGATTGACCGAATTCACAATTGAGCTTATACAGATTTCATCTATGAAATACAAAAATTACATAGTTTAAATATACTTTTTGTAGTGACTTTTTTAGTTAACTAGAGCATTCTGAGAAATGGGATTGACACATTTATTCATGGACTATCTTTGATAGTTTTGCTTTTTTCTAATTTAAATATAGAAATTATAATTTTGACCTCTATTTTTAGGAAAGTTATCACATTGCTTTTTATATAATAAAGCCTCACTTTGAAGAGTAAATCTTCATAAGAGCTCTAAGTCAAAGTTGATTCCTAAATGTGCCATTCCAGATAAGAATGATAGGTTTTAATACTGGACTGGATTAATAACTTCTTAGTAATGTGAAAATGGCAACACAAAATCTGGAAATAAAGTTGTATCCTCAGTGTTGGTGCCTGATAGAATGTAATTCATGGAGATAAATGACTGAAGAAATAGAGCAACAGAAGATACTTGTCTTGAATGAAGCCATTTTCTGATGCAAGCTAAAAAAAGTCTTGTCTATTAGGGAAATATAATAGTGGGTCATTTTAAAATTTCTGCTAGTGAATATATGGTATGAAACAATATAGCATTTTGTTTTCAGTGAATACTTCATTTATAGAAATAAGACTCATAATAGGTTGTAGAATTTCTTTAAAAAGTGCCAGATAGAATATAAATAGAACCATTCATAAAGATTTCTTAAAGATGAAGGTTTAAGTATGTTAATGTACACTAGTAATAGTTTAAGATATTAAACTATGTAAATGTATAATCATCAACAGGGATGTTTTAAATAATAAATGACGAGTTTCAGGTGGTTTAAACATTCATAAAATAAATATTTTGTTTTCACAACAGAGATGAAAATAATCATTTGCTTATTCATTGTTTTATAATATATACTTTACACTTTAAGAATTTCCATGTAAAGCTTGAGTCATTGTTTATTGAAGCTATATTGAAGTTCAAAAACAAATATGGAATTTTGGATGTGGGTTGAAAGCAGTGTTGTCTCATATGCTTTATTTTTGTCTGAATTCTGGAGGAAACAAACAAACAAACAAAACCTCAATTTGAGACTTAATTATGTACCTGGAGCCATTTTATTGAGTTCAACTGTTTGGAGATTTAATTCATGGAGCTTCCTAAAAATTAGGTAAAATGCAAATGTACTTTCTTTACAACTTAAACCCAGCTGGTAAGAATCAAATCTTTAAGTTTCTTGACTATTATTTAGCTTTCTTGAGATATTAGATCTATTAATATAACAATAATTGAAAACAGCACAAACAGCTCTGATGTGTTACTATTTGTTCAGTTTTGTTGTGAAGTGCTTACTATTTCTATCAATCATTAAATTATTTTTATTTCTCAAATTCTTTTATATTTTATGAAGCTCATTTTATTTCAGTAACTTTACTTGCTATATAATTTTAAGAAGCATATCTAGATATTCTAAAAATGTATTTCGATAATTATAATGTTCATGAAGAGTTATTTTGGATATCCAATTTTCTCCTCCTTTATCTTTTACTAATATACTTCTTAGCAACTTTTTACTTTCATAACAGAGTTTATTGCTAAAAGTTAAAACAATTCAAAAGTTGAAATTTCTAGCCTGTTACCACTGAATCAAAACATGATAGGCATAATTTTCTTTTCTTAAAGACAGAGGCCTAAATAAAATTCATTCTAGTATTTAAAGGATTAGTGTGATAATTTAATAGTTACAGAGTGCATGATGTCAAGATTAACAATCTGAGTCAAATCTCCAGTAATTACATGGTGAAGAAGAGAATGAACTACTGAAATTTTTCCTAGGATATATAAAATATGAATAGTCATACATACATACAGAGAGAGAGAGAGAGAGAGAGAGAGAGAGAGAGAGAGAGAGAGAGAGAAGAGAAACTAAATTAATATAATAATGGAACAGATTTAATATATGCAATCAAAGGAGAAAATGTTATTATTTAGTATCTCTTCTCTCTATTTTTAGACTTCTAAAAGATGCTATTTTGTATGTAGTATAATCAAACACGTTTTTTTTTTTTTTTTTTTTTTTTTGAAAAACAGATGTAGTTTGGTAGAGTCTGAGAAATGTGTGACAAAAAGTTCTTACTATCATTTTCTTTTAATCACACATACCAGTTTTGAACACAAGGACTAAATGTGTGTGATGTACCTGATGACATAAATACAGTCGTCAGATTTATTTAGTCAGTATTTCATGATTGAATTCTAAATGCAACTAACATTCTGTAGAATTATTTTTTAAAAATATCAATACAAAACCATTCAATTCAAAGTAAATTAATCTTGGAAAAGATTCTCCTATTGTACTCTACTCTAATGTTTCAAGAAAAATGTGATGTAAATACAAGCATGAAAAGTAAAGGATTTTTTTCTTCTTTTAGTCATGGCCCAAAAAGTTTAATGGTGTTTTAGAAGTGATATTACACTTCAGAAAAAGGGTAATGCATCCTTAAAAGCTAAACTACATCTTCTTTACTTTTATCAAATTCTCTATAAATCTTTCATGACAGTTTATTTAACAAAGTGCCATTGAAACTGTATAGATGATTGATGTGACCCATGTAAGATCAACATGAAATGTTTGTAAATGTCAGCAAAATGTGACCATCTAAAAGCATATAAGGAGTTTCTGTGAAAGTGAAAAACCAACAGAAAAATGTTTATCTTATTCTTTGCTTTCTGGTATGCAATTACAAATTCATAGAAGTAGTATTGTATTTGATTTTCCTTGGCACTCATGTCATCAGAGGGCTAATTTACTTTTGACATTTACCCTCTCAAAGCACTGCTTCATACTCATTGGATAAGTTTTCTCTATCATCTATGTGAAAATAACACAGTCTCCGAATTTCTTAAAAAATGACAATTATTTATGAAACCATTTTTAAATTCTTGAAAAGAGTCATTATATATAAATTGTAGGAGGTACCAACATAGAAATGTCAGGTATCATTCACATGTGTGTGCAAAAACACTTTTTGATCTTTATAAATATGAAAACATTAATTTTATAAAAACAAATATAATATGAAAAGGGAAGGAAATGATAACACACCAATACTTTGTCAAGCGTGTAGGGTACTGGTATATTCTAGAGTCTGAATGTTTCTTTTTTAAAATTCTCTTTAATTGACTTTACTTTAGCAAAAAATAAATATTATGTTTAGTATAGAACATATTCTGTTCTTCAGAGAGATATTTTGGTATATGTTTGCATTCACTGACCCTATAGCAGAATGTGTAAAGTGAAATCAATGCAGCTTATAAATGGACAATAAATAGTAAAGATACAAATTTGAAACTTGAAAATCTGTAAGAATTACTACTGAAATGAAAATATTTTCAGTGGAGGAGGAGTACTTATACAAACATTATTCATCTAAGTACTGCGTTCTTCATTCTTACTTGCAGGGACATTCAAAAATCTACAAAGAATTACATAATGCTGATACTTAGCAAATACTTTTTATTTATTTTTTATTTTTTATTCAAATGGTTATATATACCTACTCACAAAGAATGTTTTTTGATGGTGTCTAGATGCCTTATGGATGGAAAATATGTGGTAATTGTACAGCAAGGCTATATATAAATAACTAGAAACCTATGTTAAGTCTCCCAACTAAATATGTTTGTCTCAGGAGTCATACTTACCTTTTGGGAGGATATGGCATGATGACACAGTTCAAGAAGCATCTCGAGATAGGAACATACTTCTTTTTTATTTATTTTTGCATCTCTAGTGTGGCACAGTGGGTTGCTATATTATAGTGATTTGTCATCTGAGAGAGTTTCCATTGAATTTATAAGCTTGTACATACACAAGTAGAAAGTTACTCTACTGAAGTTTGAGAAGATAATGAATTATAGAGACTTTGGTATAAATTTTCATATTGAAGCAATTCTAGTGGCAAATCTATATATGATAGATATGCAATACAGTATCCCCTTTCAATATTATTATAGTTTTAAAAGATTTTATTTAAAAATGTGTGTATGTATGCTTTTTGTGAATACCATCACAGTCCAGAAGAGGGTATCAATTTCCTTGTGTTGTCATACTTGGATTCCAAGAACAGAACTCAGATTTTCTGGAAAAGCAGCAAATGCTGCTATCTGCTGAGTCAGCTTTTTAGTTACTGTTGTTTAAGTAACATGTACATTTCAACATATTTTATAAGAATGATTATATTTTCACACATATAATAATATTCAAAGAACCTTAGAGCCATTGTGAGAATTTAGGAAATAAGGAAAGATAAATCCTTGTATGACTCTTAAATATAATATGAAGCAGAGAAATAACTCATATTTCTATGTCAATTTATTATGGAAAATAAGTATAATTTTTAGGTTAGGTGTGAAAATACAAAGTAACATAAAGATGAACAACTTTCAGCTGCTGAAAATGAATCTTATAAGAAATAAGAAGGGACATTTCCTTATTAAAAGTATAAAAGGGAGGGAAGATGGTAGTAGGGGTATGAGAGGAGAGGACTGGTGGGAGAGGGGGCTGTGATCTGGATGTAAAGTGAGTAAATAAATTAATTAATGCAAAAAAATTAATTATCAAAGTTAAAACAAAATAAATGAAAATAATAGAATGAACTCTGTACTGCACTGGCTCTTGGTTTTCTGCTTTCAACCAATCTTTATTTTTTTACCTTTTTTAAATTTTAATTTTTATAAATTATTTTTTATTTACATTCTAAACATTGTCCTCCTTCCCCGCCCCGCCTCACAGTGTTCTTTACACCTCTATTTTGCCTCTGAAAGGGTGCTCCTCTACCTGCCCATCCACCTACCCTCTTCACCCACCCACCTCCACCTCACTCTCCCCAGCATCTCCCTTCCCTGGGGTATCAAGTCTCTACAGGATTAAGTACATCCTCTCCCACTGAGGCCAGACAAGGCTATATATATGCTGAACGAAGGGGATGGGGGGGACATGGACCAGTCCATTTAAGCTCTTTGGTTGGTACCTTAATCTCTGGGAGCTCCTGGGGCTCCAGGCTAGTTAATACTGTTGGTCTTCCTATGGGGTTGCCATCCCCTTCAGCTCATTCAGATCTTTCCCTAATTCTTCCCTAAGGGTTCCCAACCTCAGTCCAATGCTTGGCTGTAAGTATCTACATCTGTCTCAGCATGCTGGTACAGCCTTTCAGAGGACAGCTATGCTTGGCTCCTGTCTGTAAGCACAACATAGCATCAGTAATAGTGTCAGGCTTTGATGCCTACCCATGGGATGGATCCCCTGTTGGGCCAGTCACTGGATGGCCTTTCCTTCAATCTCTGCTCCATTTAAACAGTAACAATTCAAGGCCAAAAACATTGAAGGTAAGTGGGTGGCTGCATCTCTTCACTAGAGGTCATGTTTATCTACTGGAGGTGGTCTCTCCAAGTTCCATCTCCCCACCTCTGGGCAATTCTTCTAAGGTCATCCACATTGTGGGAGCCTCTCACATCCCGGGTCTCTGGAGATTTCTAGAGGTTCCCCCACCTCTGCATTCATACTCCTGGCACTCTGGGCTCCTCTCCTGTTTCTCCCATAACTGATCCTGCCCCTTTTCCTCTCCCCTTTCCCATCCCCTTCCCACACCATGTTCTTTTCTTACTCTTCATCCTGTACTTATTTTCAACAAATCTTAATAGTACAAAATGTTATTTAAAAATTAGTTTGTTCTTTTTGTTTGTAAGAAATAACATGAGTGCTTCACTTTAGAATTTTTATTTTAATCATGCATGAACATATTCACATATGTATGCATATATGTATGTATTTTCTATACACTTTTCTATGACAGCTTTAAGTTCAGAGAGAACAAATTGCACAATATTGGATAATGCTATTATTTTCCAATAATCAAAAGCAGAAATGTAGACTTTTTAGTGTATGAGAAATTAACTTTCATGTAAAAAAAAACAAGGGAGAGCAGATAGGGTCATGGAAGCTCCCATCTCCCCCCCCCCCAAAATAGGGTTGAACTATTCATTTTCTTTAAGAATCCTAGGTATTCACAATCCTAGACAGCAAATTTGTGTGATTTAGCTTTGCTTTGACAAGAGCCTATAATTTACATGTGAAATCTAAATATTTGGGGTAGTCATGACAAGGGTGGTGGAATTCCTAAGATGTGATGATCATATTTACATACCATAGCTTATGTCAGATACTTTGAAGTATAGGTCTCCAAATCCAACATCAATATCTACAACTTTTAGGGTGTGGAAAAAATAGGTCCAAAATGCTGTGGAATGTCAACTTGATGGCTTAATTTTATTGTGCCCTACTAGGAGTGTTAATGTTGTATGTGTGTGCATGTGTGTGTGCATGTATGTGTGTGTGTGTGTGTTTGTAATCATACACTTGGGTGTGTGAATGTATATGTGGAGATATGTTGGTCTTTGACTTCCACTCTGTTTGAAACAAAGTTTCTTGTTAGCTGCTGTGTACTCTAGGCTGGCTGGCTGGCTAGCTTTCAGGGATTTTATTTTCTATATCTGGACCTCATCTCTTAGAAACAGTGGCAAGATTATAAATACTTGTGTTACTGCCTTAGCTTTTTATGTGTGTTCTGACAATTCAAACTCAGGTCCTCACACTTGCCTAGCTGGAAACATTTTAAACACATTTACTTTCATAGTCATCTTTTAAGCTATGAGACATAATAAATCATATCTTTTTATTAGAAGACTTTGCAGATGGGATTTTCCATAAGATAGTGTGTTTATTTGCCTAAATATTATTGATATCATAACCACTGAAATCAACCCTGAGGAGCTTGGCATACTAATTTTAGTTTCTTACTTTTCTACACAACGTTTTCAGCGATTCTTTACTATGGTGTGCTGATTTCCATAGGTGTGCTTTCTATACATACAATCCTGTAGATAAGATGTGTAGTAGGCTTCGTGGTTGAATTATAGGTGGGAAAAGAGGAATAGGCATTTCCTCATTGATAAGGCTTAGCTGGGAAGCCTTCTTCGAACTCATAACAATTGTCAGGTTACTTTTTAGATGTTTTGGGAACTTGTTTCAAAGCCTTTATAGGAGATTTCAGAGAATAATCTAAAATGTATAACAAGGTAGTTGGGGAAAGTCAGTTTAGACAGTATTTTATTGTATTGTTTTTACATTTATTTATTTATTTATTTATTTATTATACATATATAAAATAAATGTATACAATATACAACCCACATGGGTTCCAGAGATCGAGCATAGGTAATCAAGCTTGCTGAAAGTACTTTACCAACTAAGCCATCTCATCGACCTGGTGCCCTGCCTCTTTTCCCTATTTATTGGGACAAGATTGTATTGTGTATTCCGTAGGTAATCAAGGCTGGCTTCAAACTCACAGAGATCTGCCTGCTTCTGCCTCCTTAGGTGCTGGGACTCAAGTCATGCCACCATGCACCTTTTTCTTTTGGATACCATAGAACTATGTTTTTATAGAAACTTTTCACCCACAAACAGAAACTAAATATTCTCGTAAATTATGTTGTGGAAAAAAATCTTACAAGCTAAAGTTGTATAGATACCATCTTTCGTCATTGCCCACATAGTTACAGCCTTATTTCTTCAGACAGTTTTGAGTTCCTGCTTAAGATCCTTTAATTCATTCTGAAGAGTTCCCTTGAGCATTCTTTTTGTATGTATGTTTGTTTGTTTTGCGTTCCTCTTTTTGGAAAGGAAAGGGTTTATTTCATCTTATATACTATAGTGCATTATGAATGGTAGTCAGGACAGGAAATCAGGCATGAACTTGGAGACAGGAACTGAAGAATGAAGGACTAGAATTACTATCTTGTGCAGACTGATTTCTTATTTCAGCTGTTCGGGGATGGCACTTGTAGTAGTAAATCATCAGGCAAGAAAATACTCAATGATCTTTTGCCTACTAGACAATCTGATGGAGTCATTTTCTCAACTGAAATTTCCTTTTTCAGTTTGACTCCCATTAGACTGTATTTGATTAAAAACAAAAAAGAAATAACAAAATAAAGAAAGAAGGAAAGAACAAAAGAAAGAAGGAAGAAAAGGAAGAAAGAAAGGAAGGAAGACAAAAAGAAAGGAAGGAGAGAGAGAGAGAGAGAGATTTTCACAAAGAACCAGCTACTCCTGGTTTTGTTGATTCTTTGTATATTTCTTTTTGTTTCTACTTGGTTGATTTCAGCTCCGAGTTTGATTATTTCCTGCTTTATACTCGTTTTGGGTGTATTTGCTTCTTTGTGTTCTAGAGCTTTCAGGTGTGCTGTTAAGCTGATAGTGTATGCTCTCTCCTGTTTCTCTTTGGAGGCACTTAGAGCTATAAGTTTTCCTCTTAGCACTGCTTTCATTGTGTCTCACAACATTTGTTATGATGTCCCTTTATTTTCATTAAATTCTAAAATGTTTTTAATTTCTTTTTTTATTTCTTCCTTTTCCAAGTTAACATTGATTAGAGTGTTGTTAAGCTTCCATGTGTATGTGGGCTTTCTGTTGTTTTTGTTGTTATTGAAGATGAGTCTTAGTCTATGGTGATCTGATACAATGCATGGGATTATTTCAATCTACTTGTATCAGTTGAGGACAGTTTTGTAACTGATTATATAGTCAATTTTGGAGAAAGTTCCTTGAGGTGCTAAGAAAAAAAATATATATACATATACATATATTGTTTTAGGATAAATGTTCTATAGATATCTGTTAAAACCATTTGGTACATCACTTCCGTTAGTTTTATTGTGTCTCTGTTTAGTTTCTGTTTCTGTGATCTGTCCATTGATGAGAGTGGGGTGCTAAAGTCTCCCACTATTATTGTGTGTGGTACAATGTATGCTTTGAGCTTTAGTAATGTTTCTATTATGAAAGTGGGTACCCATGCATTTGGAGCACAGATGTTCAGAATTGAGAATTCTTCTTGGTAGTTTTTTTCCTTATCTTTTTGATTACTTTTGATTGAAAGTTGATTTTATTTGATATTAGAATAGCTACTCCAGATTGTTTCTTGGGGGTATTTGCTTGGAAAATTGTTTTCCATCCTTTTACTCTGAGGTAGTGTCTGTCTTTGTCACTGAGGTGTGTTTCCTGTATGTAGCAAAATGCTGGATCTTGTTTAAGTATCCAGTCTGTTAGTCTATGTCTTTTTATTGGAGAATTGAGTTCATTGATGTTACAAGATATTAAGGAATAGTGATTGTTTTTTTCCAGTTATTTTTGTTGTTAGAGGTGGAATTATGTTTGAGTGGCTATCTTCTTTTGGGTTTGTATAAAAAGATTACTTTCTTGTTTTTTATAGGGTGTAGTTTCCCTACTTATTTTGTGAAACGATATTGTATAAATTTGTTTTTGTCAAGAAATATCTTGTTTTTTTCCATCTATGATAATTGAGATTTTTGCTGAGTATAGTAGCCTGGGCTGGCATTTGTGTTCTCTTAGGGTCTGTATGACATGTTCTAGCTTTCTTAGTCTCTGGTGAGAATTCTGGTGTAATTCTGATATGTTTGCCTTTATAAGTTACTTGACAATTTCCCCTAGTGCCTTTAATATTCTTTCTTTGTTTTGTGTATTTGGTGTTTTGATTATGTGACAGGAGAAATTTCTTTACTGGTCCAGTCTATTTGGAGTTCTGTAGGCTTCTTGTATGTTTATGGCATTTCATTCTTTAGATTAGAGAAATTTTCTTCTATAATTTTGTTGAAGATGTTTACTAGCCCTTTAAGTTTGGAATCTTTACTCTCTTCTATAACCTTAATCTATAAGGGTTGGCCTTCTAATTGTGTCCTGAATTTCCTGTATGTTTTAGTTTAGGAGCTTTTTGCATTTTCTTTGACCTTTGTTTTCTATGGTATTGTCTACACTTGAGATTCTCTCTTCTATCTCTTGTATTCTCTTGGTGATGCTTGCATCTATGACTCATGATATTTTTCCTAGGTTTTCTATCTCCAGGGTTGTTTTCATTTGTGATTTCTTTATTGATTCTATTTCTATTTTAGATCCTGGATGGTTTTGTTCAATTCCTTCACCTGTTTGGTTGTGTTTTCCTGTAATTCTTTAAGGGATTTTGTGTTTCCTATTTAAGTGCTTCTACCTGCTTACCTGTGTTCTCCTGTATTTCTTTAAGGGTGTTATTTATGTCCTTCTTAAAGTCTTCTATCATTATCATAAGATGCGTCTTTAAATCAGAGCCTTGCTTTTCCTGTGTATTTGTGTATCCATTGCTCGCTTGAGTGGGAGAACTGGGTTCTAATGATCTCAAGTAGCCTTGGTTTCTGTTGCTTATATTCTTGCTCTTGCCTCTTGCCATTTGGATATCTCTGGTGCTAGCTAGTCTTGCTGTCTATGACTGTGGCTTGTCCCTCCTGCAAGCCTGGGTGTCAGTATTCCTGGGAGACCAGTTCTGTCCAGGATGAATTTGGGTATAGACAGCTGTGGGACAGGGTCAGCTCCAGGGTGCAGTCAGAAACCTGAAGGATCCTGTCCCTCACTGTTCCTTGGTTCCTGTGTCCTGATGACTGTGGGCTGGTTCCTTTTGGGCCAGGAATTTGAGCCAAAGTGGTGGTCTTACAGAAGTGTGGTGCTCACAGGTGTGTCAGCACTCCTGGGAGACCAGCTTTCTCCTAGCAATATTTGGGTATAGAGCGTTGTGGTACAGGATCAGTTCTAGGCCTACACAATATTTTAATGTCAAAAACTTTGGATAATGCAGCAGAAGAGAGCTTAAATAACACACTGTGAAATGTAGATGCAACTCTTTTGATTTGTTGTTAGAGTATTGCTAACACAGTAATGTTATAAACCCTTTGCTCTTCCCTGAACAGTGCTAATCTTCCTTTAATTCTACTTATGGTGGAGAATGATAGTTTTCACTTTACTCATGTCATCATTTGTTTGCTCTTTTTTCTTGTTTTTCTGGCTTCCATAAATGTCCTTCCCTGTCTAATTCATTTATTTCATTCTAATTCTTTTTTAAGATGTTAGAAACTCTGTCATTTTGATACCAATTGAAAAGTGGACACACTTCTAATCACTTTTGTAAATTCTTATTAAAACTGTATACTTGTTCCATTTTCATAAAGATATCTCTAGAGAATTATTCTATTTGACGATTCCAAATGTGCTATTGCCAAAGATTTATGTGCCATCAAAATTAAGGAATAGATCTCAGCACTTTAAAGCCTTGTATTCAAGTGGTGAAAATATCTAATTGTACAATCATTATTGAAAACACTATGGGAGCCCCTCTATACCTAACATATAATTCAGCAATTGTATATTAATGAACGGGTAAAACATATATAATAAGTATGAACAAGAAAATAATATCCAGTTTTACAAAGATGGAAAATCTTTCATTAACTATGAGGGTATTATGTTACATGAAATAAGCAAAGCATGAAAAGATAAATACCACATGATTTCCCTTTAATTATATGCAAACAGTTGTACTTCTAGAAACAGAATATAAAATGGTAGTCTCTAGTGGCTGGTATTAGGAAGACAGATAGTTATTGTTCACAAGACACCAGAATTATTGTTAATAAGAATTACACATATAAGACTTGCAAATGCATTTGATTTTAAGTACTCTTACCACAAAACAGCATTTGCGATAAGCATATATGTTACATAACTTGATTTGGACACTAAATAGTGTAAAATGTATCAGAAGATTCAACAACATCTAAAAGCCACTTGTAATTTTAATTTGACTAATGCATTAGAAATCTAGAAGTCACTATTTCATTTATTCTGCATGGCTTGTGGAAGAAAGGCAAGTATATGGTGATAAAGAGTAATAGTTACATGAAGACATATTTTAATATTCTCAATTTCCAACGTTTGTTATCAATAAATCTCACAAAACCAAACTAAGTAGAAGAGAAAAATTTTTTGTTACTGGTAGAAAATTAAAGTGAACTATGTCAATAAGTCATTGAACAATGGTTAAAGATTTGCTATGTGTCTTGCATTCTACTAGACTATTTTGATAATGAAATATGTATTTGCACATATTATATATGTTCACCAAGTTTATGAATTCTTCTAGATCTACAATAAATGAATATCAACAGCAAATATTAGTAATTCAGTAAATATTAACCCTGTCAAACTGAACTGAGAGAATTAGTTTTGCATTTTCCTTTAACCTTGAGACTGGAAATTTAATGCCTAAAAGGGCCTCTTTCTATCCTGACAGATGATCCCAGTCAGTTGCAGATATCATTGATATTCTAGTGTGGCACTGTTGATCTTATTTTGATTGAAACAGGGTTCTAGACAGCAAAATTGATGAGTGTTTATATGGTGAGAGTGTTGCAAAGAAAAGTGATAAAGGGCTTCATATTTAGGTGTGCCTGGGGCAAGAATTATGACCTTCGTTAAAGTTGTAATTTAGAAAATATTAAACATATCATGTTTCTTTTAGCACAACATAGATTATCAATCTAGTTATATAAGGTACTTTATTATCTACATTTTGATCAACATATCTCTTGTCATTTTCAATTTTTTGTCTGTCTGAGTAACATATGATAGAGTTTCATGAAGGACAAGACATTTATCTTATTAGGTGAGGTCTTTTTATCATAGAAATAGCAAGTCAGTTATGTCATGTAATGATTTCATCATGTTTATAATGACAAGTTATATGGGAGATATTTTTTATATAAATCAATTTTAAGGAAGTTTAGTTAGATAGGGATAATAAGTCAGAAATAAATTAAAAATTAATATGGTATAAAGAATGCTATACTTAAGGAAAAATATACAGCAGATGTCAAAGATATATGACATTTTTTGCAATGCTATAATTTAGTCACTTGTAAAGCACTTGGCACTTATTTAAGTATTTAAAATAAATAAAATAGGCAAAAGCCTTAGCAAGTCTAAACCCTTCAGATGAATGTGACCATTTTTTACATATATATGACTAGGAAAGGCACTATGTCAAACTATCCTGCAATATGAGATTTATTTTTTTAGTATGCACATTTCTGATATAATATTTTATATTTTAAAATGTGTTTAGCAGAAACATAAAACACCGACTGTTATTAATTTTCCAATCTGATATTCTATTTATAGTACCTTAGACAAATGTTATTTAAGTATTGACAATTTATTATATTAGTACTATAGTTAGATCATTCCCTCCTCTTTTTTCCTCCAACTTCTTCCATGCCCTCCTTGGTATTCAAATGCATGGTAACTTATTCTTTAATAATTATTGATATATATATATATATACATACATATATATATTTATATATATATATATATATATATATATATATATATATATATATACAATTATGAATATAATTGACCAGGTCTATTGTGTTGCCTATATGTGTTCAGGGATGAATTTTTGAAATTGGCTAACTTATTAGGGAATCCATTCCTAGAGAAGACAGATTTTTCTTCTCTCAGCAGCCATTAATTGCCTATTAGTATTACCATTTTGGGGATCCTGTTTAGTGCCTCATATTGTCGAAATTTTAATGAGCACAATGTCCCTGTAACATATATAAGACATCTCTCAACAGATATCCTGGTCTTCTGGACCATATTACAATCCTTATGCCCTCTCTTCCATCGTATTCCATGAACTTTAGCTCTAGGAGTTGTATTATAGATGTATCAGTTGGGCCAGGAAACCCTACTCTAAGTTGTTTTCTGAATTTGACCAGTTGTTACATTCTGAAATGATTTGTTTGCTGCAGCAAAAAGAAGCTTCTTGAGGATATGGGGGAGTTACATTTATCTGTAGGTAAAGTGCTATTTAAAATGCAATTGATGATTCTTCTGGTTTAAAGAAGTGGCAGTAACAGATTTTTTTCTAGAGTCCATGACCTCATCATTCATTGTTAGTGACCTAGTTTTATAGCACCTGGTATGAATTACCTTCTGTTGAGCAGGACTTCAGTCCAGTTACATGGCTATTGGTTATTCTCAGAATATAAGCACCACTATTGCACTTTTGGGGGTATCTTAGCATTCTGGTCTATTTTGTTGTTCACAGACACTACAACACAGTAGAACTACAGATTGCCTTTCTTTTTTGGTAACTTACATAGTCCTTGTGACACTGTGAGCTGGGATGTGTTGAGTTCAGATCCAAATAAATACTTTCATGGCTTCTGTCTGAAGTGTGTGCTGTTTCCACAAAAAGAAATTTCATTTTCTAGGAGTTCACCACAGGCGATGACAATACTGTTTGGATGATCTCTTGGAATTCCCTGATTGAGTTTGTTCATACTTGGCACTCTAGGCTTTGTTAGATATCCTTGCTCTTGGAGGCAACATTGTCACACAAGTGACACAAATTCACACACACACACACACACACACACACACACTCACATACAATGTATGTAATTTTAAATAAACATAAAATATGAATTCCCTATTCTTTTTCTTTTTTATTTTTAATACTTTTATTTTAGTTTTATTTAGTCATTAGGGATTTATTTACTAGAAAGTTTAGTTATGGATAAACATAAGGGATCTATTTATAACTTAAGTACTATAGTTAATAAAAACGTATAGTATTTTTGAAAATCATTTTGATGGTAGAAATTAAACATTCTTACCACAAAATGACACTTAGAGGATATATGTATTGACTACATTAATTTTATAAAAATTATTATTTGTTATCTCTATAGTTTTGCTTATGTTTAGCTTGCAGAATCTCATGGTATTTAATATGCTGACATATGAGTGTGTGTATATGTGTGTGTGTGTGCATACTTTATAGCAAACAAATTGAGTAAATTATGGAAAACAGTAGCTAGTAATGAAGTACATTTTAAAAAATATTTTAAACTTATTTTACAGTCCAATTGTTATCCCCTTCCAGGTCCACCCTCTGAACAGTTCCTCATCCCATTACTCCCCCCCCCCTGTCTTCAAGAGGATGTCCCCATTACTACCAGACCTCTATAATCCCTGGGCCCTCAAGTCTCCTCTCTAGGGTTAGGTGCATCTTCTCTCACTGAGGCCAGACCAGGCAGTCCTCTGCTGTATATGTGTTGGCATATCAGCTAGTGTATGCTGCTTGGTTGGTGGCTGAGTGTCTGAGAGATCTCAGGCATTCAGGTTAGTTGAGACTGCTGGTCTTCCTACGGGGTTCCTCTCCTCTTCAGCTTCTTATAGCCTTTTCCTAATTCAACCACAAGGGTCCCCAGCTATTGCCCATTGGTTGGGTATAAATATCTGCATCTGACTCTTTCAGCTGCTTGTTGGGCCCCTCGAAGTGCCAGCATGCTAGGCTCCTGTCTGTAAGCACATCATAGTATCAGTAATAGTGTCAGGCCTTGTGCCCCCTACTCCCCCCCCCCCGAGCTGGATCCCAAGTTGGGTGGGTCACTGGCCCACATTTCTCTCAGGTTCTTCTCCATTTTTGTCCTTGCAGTTCTTTCAGACAGAAACAAATCTAGGTTGGAGTTTTTGACTGTGTTATGGCAATTCCATCCCTCCACTTGATGCCCTGTCTTTCTACTGGAGGTTGACTTTACAAGTTCCCTCACCCCACTATTGGATATTTCGTCCCTTTGAGTCATCAGAGTCTCTCGCCACCCAGGTCTCTGGTACCTTCTAGTGGTTCCTCCTATCTCCTACCTCTTAGGTTTCCATTCTTTTTTCTGGCCCTCAAGGCTTCATTCCTGTTTCCCCAGCCCCCCAATATTAGAACATGTTTCCCCTTTCTTTCCCTGTCCCCCCTTCCACCAAGTTCCCTTTTCCCTCTCCATTGCTTTCTTCTCCCTCCCAAGTAGGATTGAGGCATCCTCACTTGGGCCGTTTGTCTTGATAACCTTTTTGAGTTCTGTGAATTGTATCCTGGGTATTCTGTACTTTATGGCTACTATCCACTTATTAGTGAGTACATACCGTGCATGTCCTTTTGGGTCTGAGTTACTTCACTCAGGATGACATTTTCTAGTTTCATCCATTTGCCTGCAAAACTCATGATGTGAAATACAAGTTTTATTTTACATAAAAGTGTATGACAGTGTTGTTGGTATTTTTCTAATTTAAATATTAGCCAGTTTTCAAAGTTATTGTGATTATAAATCTGTTTAGGAATATACAAACTAAAGTTACAGTAATGCTTGGCCACTAATTTAATTATTGCAAAAACTCTATGTCTGTACAAATACAACCTGTTGAATCAATGTATTGTAGCTCATATGTATATGCACTTAGAAATGATGATTTTAGTATAGATTGAATCTGAAGAGATTGACTCTCCTTTTAGAGTCATTCATTTTCTGTGGCACCTCATCTGGGACTGAAAGGGAATAGGGACACAGGAGAGGAGTTAGATGAAGGAGAGTCTCGGGTAGAAATGATGTAAACACAGTACACTTACATGAAACTCTCTAACAATAATAAAATATATATTGAAAATAATTACAATGATACAGAAGGAGATGAGCATTACTCCCAGGTGGAGAATGTAGTCATGTATTCAATGAATGTATTCATGTATTCAATTATTGCATTTTTATTCTACTCATTTTTATATATGTGATCAGTGTCACATTCTTTGTTTTCTTCAGGTTATTTTTCTTTGACAATATTTTTCATATTAGATCATTTCTAATATTGTTGCTATTTATGTTTATCTTCTAATTTGACTGAGCTCTGATGATATATAGTAGATCTTTATGTTCCTCAATAATCTATCATTCTGCCTCTGAATACTGAGTGTATAAGCTTAACAATGAGAGCATGTATAGAAATATATACATATATACAAATAACTGAGTAAAGACAAAATACTCAATTTCTAATAAATTTTGGAGAGTTTCTTGATATGAAATGTTAAAAGAATGATAGAAAATTTTAGGAAAATATTGAATATTAAAGGATAAGTACCCTTGATTATCTTGGCCTGTATTCTAACAAGTAGATGGTGTGGGATTCTATGTGAAGCACTTCAGTAATTGTTGAGATATCAGACAAAGGATTGGTTTGTTATTTCTTTTGGCTTCCTTCTTTTGATTTATGTTATATGTGGTCTTTATATGGAATACTTCTTTGCTTAGTAATGACTATAATAACCTTTCTTTATAGTACTAATAAGGGTTATCATAAGTTTAATGTGGGGAACAATGTAGCCCTGCTCTGCTTGCTTGTAGAAATGTTACTTTATAAATGAACATACTCATGAATCTCAATCACTTTATAAAGCTGAGTTCCACTGATTTTCTATAGCTTATTTACACATGAAAAACTATCACTTGTATATATATTTAAACTTATGCATACCATGCTGTTAATCAACTTGGAAATATGGAGATAATATTTTTAGTTTAACCACTTTACTAATTTGAAGCTTATTAATAACGTTCTGTATTTACTATAACTTTACAACTGGCCACAAGAGAGATACACAGTTAAATTTCTATCCCTATCTAAATATATATCTAATTATATATCTAAAAATATATCTAAATTATGTAAACAATGCTCTTTAATTACAATTGTTGAAGGTTGCCATATATGATAGATGGATATCAGAAAAATATGTAGTTTAAAAATAGATTACTTGCATTTTATATAACATTTTTCATTTTTTAACAATTACTCTAACTTTTAGTATGTCAAATTAAATAATGGTAATTCCTCTAACTATTTCTTAGTACACATTTTTAGTAAATGTATTTGTTGTAATATTAAGTAAAATGGTCATCTTTGTCAAGCAGAGTGAGCCAAATAGAGTCTATCATAGTAAAGTCACAATTTTTTAAGCATGCTTGGAACTCTGTGATATGCTACAGAAAGACCATATGGATGTGGCTTTCTCCCAAGTACCAGTGAGTATGGTTTTGTGTATTGCAGTATGCCTACTGGTAGCATTGGAAGTTCAGCACCCTGGGAAAGGCAATGCTTTCAAACAAGAATAATTGATGAATTGTATGTAATATGCAAATGTGAATGCATAAATCTCCTGAATGACAGTTTAATTTATGTGAGCTTTTAAGAATGTGGGATTAGATTTTAATTAAATATCTTCAAAGGCACCCTGACTTATTCTGGTTTTTGGCTTCCGTCTTTAGAAAGTAGCATGTGGAGCTTTAAATCATAATTTTACACATACTATCCATATTTTTCCTACAAACTGGCCATTGTTTTAAAGTAAAATAAAGGTATTTAAAGAAAAAGACATTTGTATTTAATTATGTAAACAATGCTCTTTAATTACAATTGTTGAAGGTTGTCACATATGATAGATGGATATAGGAAAATATGTAGTTTGAAAATAGATTACTTGCATTTTATGTATCATTTTTCATTTTTTAACAATTACTCTAACTTTTAGCATGTCAAATTAAATAATGGTAATTCCTCTATTTCTTAGTACACATTTTTAGTAAGTTAATCCTGCCTTCAATTTTCAAATTATTACTTTTCTATAAATTCAAATAGTCCCTGGAGGAAGAGCTGTTTCACTTGGTGTTTCCCTTAGATATATTGGGTGAATATCTATGGAGATATCTCTGTGTATAGGGGTATCTCAAACATCCAAGTATGTAGATAAGAATAAAAATTTCAAGCTTAGGTATTTGAAATTTATAGTTACTCTGTTATGCATTCTATGCAATCAAATAGGTTTAAAGTAAATGAATTTTAATTGACTATATAAATATATATGTGATTTATTTTTAAAACAGCATTCACTCTACCTACAGTATATGATATTAATATTTTCTATATGTGTAAATATAAAAAGGTACCTTATTATTATGAGTAATGCCTAACTTTTATTTGCTTTCTCTCCTTATTTGTTTGCTCTTGTTTCAAAATTTTAATGTTGACCTCTACAAAAAAATTATGTGTATCTCTTTTCTTGAATATGTTTTCTCTTGTGATATATTATTATAGTGGTTCTCTGCATGAATTCAGGACACATCTTTCATCCACTTTGCCAACATCCCAACTCACTAACTACTTACTATGTGACTTTATATGAACCATTTAAATGTCTCAATTTCTGGATTATTAGAATTATATGATTTAATATAAAATGTTATGTAGAGTTCCTTCTTCTTGTATCACATTGTTTCATTCATCTTTTTTTTCCTGGGAAGAAATGAATAAAGGTCTGCTTTTTCCATATAGGAGACCCTTGGAAGGTCAGATAAACAATTCTGCTGAAGCTTAGTGTTTATTAATATTATTTACAGAAGCATGGGGTACACCAAATCAGCTGAATCATTGAAATATCTACTTGAGCATGTATGATCTGTCATAAAAGCTGCATCATTGGAGTGTCCTGCACAAGTTTCAGGAAGCTCAGCTGGTTAGAGTGTTTCTTCTCAGAAAGTATTCATTTATATGTATATTGTCAGTCTTGTAACCTTTAGGAACTTCTTGAGCTTTGTTAGTTTTATTTATTTTCTGAGTCTCATCATAACTCCTTTCTTCCCTCCAGAAAGAAAATTTTAAGTAGAGATAAAATAGCTAAACAGCACTTTACCTCTCTGTCTTAGATTTTTTCTACTTTCTCTTCCATCATGTTCCATGATCCATGGAGCAGGTGATGGAGATGTGTGATTATTTTTCCATATATGCCTGAGCAATGGGAGAAAATGACACAGCAACAACCTTTTATTTTTCCTAAGGAGCTTGACCTCTTATACATTGCTTCAGAATGTCTTCCATTGGAAATAAATGTTACATCAATAATCTATATGTATATAGACATAAACACAAATGTTTAGAAGTCAGCTTGGTATGCATATCACATTCATTGAAAAAATATCCTTCATGGGCATTCCTAGTGGCTTACAGTACCAATTGTGAGTTCTCTAGTGTAGAGTAGGCCTTCAATTTTTCTAAAAATCCATTGCATACACTTATAATAGTGATGCCACTGTTGCACAAGTGTGCAGATCTTGCCTGTCTAATTAATATAGCATGCATGCACCACAGTCAAGGAGGACTATTAATGACAATTTTCCCCTAGCAACTCACATGAAGTCACACTAGTAAACAAACCCAACTAACAAGGACAGAGTTTCCAGTTAAAGTCAACTTATAGCCAAAGTATTCAGTGTTTTCAGCAACAGGGAGTATGTAGCCACCGGCAGTGGCAATAACCTTTATGATTCATATGTCAGGCTCTTAAGGTCTATCTGGCAGGTCTAGATAATTTTTTGTCAATTTGACACTAATTTGTATTATCTGGGAAGAGGGAACCTTGATTTTTAAAAAAAAAGTCTTTAAAAATTTGTCTAGTAAGTGCATCAAGTCCTTTCTGAGATGACATCAGAAACTCAGTTGCATGTTTTCTGGCTCATGGCAAAGACCATGTAAGTAATATCACAGCCCACTTAAGATCCCATGATATGCTTGCTTTCAGGGAATGGAATATATTGTCTAGTGCATTAGGATCATTGGGAGTCTTCTCCATACTCTTAATGGCAGCCTCTACCAAGGCAGCATGGTACACCAACTCATAGCAAGTAGGTAAAGACAAATGTAGCACCCTAGGATTCCCCTAAGGGATCTACTATGGTTACATGTCCTATAACTCATTGCAGAGAGCTTGCATCAGTCACTTAAGGCAGGAAGTCTATTATCCCATATCACATTAAAAAGATAGCCACATAAAGATTGCTCCTATGATCTTGTCACCCTCACAAAACCATCCTAAGTTATAGGCTTCAGTGTCCATCATGGTGACAATAGGATACATCCATTCATCTCCAATTTATTTTGATTCCTTAGGTCCCTGTTTGGTATTTGAAAAACAATCGACTAGGATATGTAAACAAAGTCTATTAATTTAAAGTAAAACACTGACAACAGAACAAAGTAAGGGACTCACTCAAGTCCAGCTTTATCAACTACTGGTTTTATTAGTATTATTTACAGGTGACTGAGATACACAGAAAATCATACTTTTCTATGAGTTCCATGAAAACTGCATCCCTTAAGCTCACTGAATGATTGCAGGCACCTTTGTGGGTGAGAACCTCCTCTTCCTAGCAATTATTTCTACTTACATACGTTTATGGTAGTAGTTAGCAATCTTGTAAAATTTCAGCAGCTTGCTGAGCTTCGTAAATTTTCTTTGCTCTCTGCTTCACATAAGCCTTGCTTCCACCCTCTAGGAAGGAATGCTTGAATCTAGAAACAAAACACAGCTACAGGTTACTATCAAAGCCTTAATTTTGTTTAAAGGCATGTTTCCATACTTACTGGCTTCAGAATAATTTCATTTCCATCTGTATAGTTTTTTGTAGGTCTATAAAACAAACTCATGATAGGTTACTTGGTACTTTATTTATTTATTTATTTATTTATTTATTTATTTTACTTCACACTTAAATACGTGAAATTTATAGTTCACCTACTAGTATGCTTTCAGGTATGTTGATTTAAAAATTATTTCTAGTGTTGAATCCCTAACTCTCTTGTCTGTAACCTTGTCTAGGCTTGCTAAATTATAGAAATGAAGGACAGTTCTCCAAGTGAGATAGCAATAAAAACCCTCCTTTTTAAATCTGTGTTTAAGCTGGTTGTCATAGCTGCAATTGTTTTCTCCAATCTGAGGAGATATTTTTCTGTCAGAAATTAAATAAGATCATTTCTTTCCTGTCAAATAAATTAAGAAGATAGAGTTGGTAAAGTAAAACAAAAGAGGGCTCCTATCTCGGATGTGCTGGCTAACTTTCAGAAAGTTGACTTCGCTCATGCTTATTTTCTTATTTTCTCATTTTAAAGACTGGATCATAATAATCATCTTAAGGAACTATTTAGAGAATTATAGGATGATTATGTAAACCTAGCATTGTGTTTGACACATAGTGTTAATCTACCCCTATATTTCCTTCTCTCTAATCATGCAGCAGCAGTAATAAAAGACATAAAAATAGACTATACAATGGAATTAAAGCCCATCCTTAATTGAGATCTGAAAAGATCTGAAAGGGAAGGAACAATGAAAGGTTTTTCCAGAAGCAGTGTGGGACTATGTTTCCTAATTTCTTCTCTGAATGGGCCAGGATATATAGACATCTAATTTTAACATATAATATTATTTTTAAAGAAAATGAAAAGAACTGAAATCGGGACACATCTGTTTTGTTTTGTTCCCACAAACATAGAAAGTGGCTGAATATAAACTCTCAGGTTGCTCCAGCTTTTATAGCAGAATACAAATTCCATTTAACTAGATCCATTGGATTAGTCACTTTAAATGTAATATTTTTTTAGCTACGGAAAGTATAATTTTGACAACAGTTTTTCTTTTCAAAATGAGGAAGTGAGTATACTGTATTACATGCTATAACAGAAACTGTAGTATACTCAAAGGTGAAATCAGTAAGCCCCGCAAAGCAATGGACATGAGGTTCAACATGGAGAGGAGCTCACTATTTATCAAAATTAATATAAATATTTGTTAGTTGTAGTCATTTTAAATTAGCCCTTTTATAGATGGCATTCATATACTCAAAATTGTTTAGCTACAGTAATTTCTATATATTTTTAAAATTGTACATTTTATATCCATTTTATTGATACTTTATCAAAATTAATTCAGTGACTACTAATAAACACCATAATAATTATAATCACGCTTATCAATTATATATATCCCATAAAATTACATTATTTATTTATAAAAACAAAAGAAAAAAAAAACCCTTTCTCCATGGAATAAGTAATTATAAATGAGGTAAATTTTAAAAGAATTTAAATTTTAAAATTAATTTTTCCCTATTCATATTTATTGATTTTTGTTCTAAACAAGATAAGTGCTCAAAAATATTTTTCAAATTTCCATTGATAGAGTTAGTAAACTGATATACTTTATGGGAAAATATAGTGAGAATCATGATTAGCTAATGATAGTGCTTCATTAAATGGGGTAATAAATATACATAAAATGTTGTGAAGATCAAGGTTAATATAGTTAACAACAATGAGTTTAAAAATTTCTTAGTTTGTGAGGTAAGGTATCAATTAGATTGTTTAAAACATTCTACAATATAAAACAAACTAACAAAATTTGTTGTATTCCACAAATTTACATAATTTCTACATGTCAAACTCAAATAAGTAAACCAGTAGATGTACATTATAGATTAGATCACTTTACCACTTATATTTTAGCCTAAACTAATTTTGTTCTCATGCTTTGGTTTTCTTCAAATAAATAGACTTTCTTCTATTATCTTCTAAATTTCAAATGTACCTTGCTTGTACTTTGAATATTGAAAACTACATTGTTGTTGACAGAACAAAGCTGCTTTTTTGATGGAATTTGCAAGAGTCTCTAAGCTTGTTCTTTAAAATTATTTGATTTTTTACTTACCATGAAGCCTTAAAGTAAATAGACTAGAAAATTACTAGAAAATAGCCTCTTTGGACAAGAAGACTATTTACTATCATTAATGTATTTTAAAGAAAAAGCCAGGAAGTCACAGTACACTTTAAAGTGAACACTAACCTTGTCTTCCAGAATTTAGTACCGAAAGTATCTACTTGTGTTTTTATTCATTTTGAAATATACTTCATGTCTACACATTTTAATTTGTGAATAAATTATACTTTGCATGTGGCAAAATGGAGACAGGGTTGTTTTTGTTCTTTTCTTCCATTTTAGAAGAAATATTAATTATAGTTATCTCTTATTTGTCTTGGGTGGCACTTTTTAAGTAATTATTGGGAAAATGTGTTGTGTATCACTGTAAAAATAAAGTAAGTACATAGTGTCACAATGAAACCATGAGGATAATTTCTGTTACTGGTCTTTTCACTTCAGGCTATTGGAGAATTGAGAATTGTATATAGTCATTGCTCTTGTAACCGGGAATCAATTTAGTAGGTGGCACTCAAAAATAGAAACATGATAGTCAGGTAGTCTGACTGGATCTGGATAACAGTGCCAAGAAATGTGGCTTTGGATAGTAGAAACAGATACTATTCAAGTTTGTTCTATTCGAGTAGAGTCATGACAAACAGATATCTTAGTCTTATTGAGTTATCTAGATTTCATCAAGCTCTGTTCTGGTTAGATTACTGTTTAGTCATTCACAGTTCTCTGCAGTTTAAAAGTTAGCCTCTTTAATTCAGAATGCCTAGGTTAAGACATGGGAAGTTGTCATTTTATTTTAAAAGCTTGACAGGAAATTCTGCTGTGTGGGTTGAGAATTTCTCAGGTACTCTTGTTTATATAGCAATCTGTCTTTATTTCCCACAATCTGCAGGTTGAAACTAGGTTCCCAGTGTGAGACCACTAATTGCGTGGTTATATATTGTAAACTTCAGATGTCTAAGCTTCAAAACTTTGAAAAGAGTATTATAGTTCTCTTATGCAAGTAGGCTGTTCATTTCAATGGATGTCCATGTGGATTCACCAGTATAATTTTCTGTGACTGGATTTAGTAGACCATATCTGAAATAAGCTCCTAGGTAAAGCAAAGTGAGTTTCTTTGAATCATTCACCCAGTATTTAGAATTCTTTAGATTAATTACATATTAAAATTAAAGTATAGTCTATAATGAATGAGAAAGCCAGCATATTTTATTTCTACTTGCTGTACATAATGCTTTTTAATATAGATGCTTTGGTTGCACAAACAAAGCCATTATATAAGACATTTCTTAATACAGTATCCGAGTTTCTTAGTTTTCTTTAGGTGCAGCACATTTATTATCTCAGGAAGTTAAATGTACTTATAAGGGAGTTTTCAGATGCAAAGAACCCCCAAAACTTTTAGAAATCATCTTCCATGCACAATGATGTTAGTAATACTGTCCATAATTAATATTGAAATAAAATTAAAAATATTTGATTCAACAAAATATTTGCTCCTGTATGAAAAAGAAATTAACCTTTATTTTGGCAGCAAGCATTTCCAAAGGAAGCAAATGTTTAATCACTGTGGCCAAAATAAATGTTTTCTTTTAGGCTTTTAAGGCAGCCAAATGTTTTCATAGCATTTTAAAAATGTTTCCACCCTTTATTTTTAAACAAAAAGTCTTTCTCCTTCCTACCTATCACCCTATGGAAATATTTTGTGAATGTATTTGGCCATGAAAACAGCAAAATAGTTTTGAAAATGTTGCCTTTATAAGTGGTGAAAGGATACTCTCAATGTTAAAGAAACAGAAAACAAAAATGAGTCTCCATGGTGTAATTTGAAGAAAATTATGAGCAACAGTACTAAGTCCTATTCTTGATTGTAGATGATATTTTAAATGGTAACTTTACTTTTTAAAATGTTTTTACTGTATTAATGAATAAGATGTAGTTGTACTAAATGTCATCTAATCTATATTTTGTATTTTCTTTTCATATAATAATATTTATATAATGAGTACATGACATTTAACATCAAAATATCCTTTTCTCCCTACACACACATACATACATAAACACATGTATAGACACACTCACACACACATACATGCACATTGACATACAGCCAAAACATACACAGTTGTTGGTGGATTTTGTTTTAGAACATGATCTTACTATGCAGTACAGAGCAGCCTAAAACTTACTTCATTCCTTTATCTTCAAACTTCTGCATATGGGAGTTTTAGACTGAGACATAGCAGCCCTATTCTCTATATACTTTAACTTCTCATTGTGGTAAGAACACTTAATCTCATGAATCTTTATTTGTGTGTATATGGTATATATATATATATATATATATATATATATATATATATATATATATATTATACACACACATACACATATATATGTTTTATGTCTGTTGCTTGACTATATGTACATCCTTGTATCCAAGGAGTCTGTTAAATGGCTTTCTCTATACTACTTCATTCGTTAAGGCAGAGACTTTTCTTGAACCTGAAACCTGCCATTTTGTCTAGGTTGGCTAATCTAAAGTTCCCATGTTCCACCTCTCTCTGTCTCCTAATATTGGAGTTAAAGCACACAACTGGCATTTTATGTGTTACAGGAACACAACTGGCTTTTTATGTGGTGATGATAACTCAAATGTAGATACTCATGTTTGCAAAGGGATTGCAAAACCCCACCCCTTCTCATGAAATTTTAAATAGGTATTCTGCTATTCATCTGAGAGCTTAGTTTGTATAATTGAAACTGTTTCCTATTAAATAACTTTCCTTTTCCTCTTATCCATAACTCTTGGAAATCACCATTCTACTTGGTAATTATTTCTTTGGTTATTTTGATAACACATGGAAGTGGAATAATAGAGTAAGTTTTCATAATGTGCTTAATCTTCACCCAAGTTGTTTTTTATTCTAGATCAAAACCAACTCATATCATATTTTAGTTTTATTAATGACACATTATCTTATTTATGCTTTGTTTTAAAATGAAGTGAAACACACAATCATTAATATTAAAAATCCCATAACAGGTAATTATGTTTACCTCTTTATGTCTCAGTTTCACCTTCATAATTATATAATACCTGTGTACATGTATATTTGCATATTTATTCCTTTACAGTTTAGATGCCAGTACTTCCAATTTGTTGATTAGGAATCTGAAATATAGAATTTAAATGATTTCTATAGTGACAAAGTTGATACATCTGGCAATGATAATGGATTTAAGAATTTATTTCCTTATACTAAAAACTTTGCAACTACTATGTATTATTATTTCTTAAAGATTTATATAAAGTAGAATCCTTTATGTTAGTAATACAATAGATTGGTAAAGAGTATGAACTGAATATTTCTTCAGTTCCTAGATTTCACTTAGACTGTACAATGGGAGTAGGATAGAAGCAATCTTGCTTGCCTTGATAAATGATTCACCCAAAATTAGGTGTTAAAGTCTTATAATCATTCTAAGAAATGGATTTGGAGACTTATGACTTAGAAAGTCAAAACCTACAGGCAGCATACTAATGTGGCCTAAAAGAAAAGTGCAAGATCTGTTTGGTTTGGTTGTGATTATTGATCTCTGACTACTTAGAATACATTGAAACTTTTGTGTCTACTAGTAAGCAAATAAAAACTGGTCAGGAAAATACATCTAAGATAATTCATATACACAAAATAGAGTCTAAACCAAAGCCATCAGTTACCAGACAGAAGCATTTGTTTGAATTTTAATTTTTTTAAAATTAATTTTTATTGGATATTTTATTTACATTTCAGATATTATCCCCTTTCCACATTCCCCCCACCTAGAAATGCCCTATCCCATCCCTCCTCCTTTTGCTTCTATGAGGATGTGCCCCCACCCACTCCCCTACTCCCACCTCCCTGCCCTAGAATTTTCCTACACTGGGCATCCAGCCTTCACAAAGACCAAGGAGCTCCTCTCTCACCTATGCCCTACAAAGGCGTCCTCCCCTACATATACAGCTGGATCCATGGGTCCCTCCCTATGTGCTCCCAGGCTGGTGGTTTAGACCCTGGGAGCTCTGGTTGGTTGGTATTGTTGCTCTCCCCATGGGGCAGCAAACCCTTTCAGCTCCTTCAGCCTTCTCTCTCACTCCTCCATTGGGAACTCCATGATCAGTACAATGGTTAGCTGTGAGCATCCACCTCAGTATATGTCACGCTCTGTCAGACCTCTAAGGAGAAAGCTATATCAGGCTCCTGTCTGCAAGCACTTCCTGGTATTCAAATCAGCCTCTAACTTTGGTGACTGCACAAGGGCTGGATACCCAGGTGGAATAGTCTTCGGATGGCCCCTCCTTCAGTTTCTGACCCACTTTGTCTCTATATTTGCTCCCATGAGTATTTAGTTACTCCTTCTAAGAAGCACCGAAGCACCCACACTTTGGTCTTCCTTCATGATGTACTTCATGTGATCTGTAAATTGTATCTCGAGTAGTCCGAGCATTTGGGCTAATATCTAATTATCAGTGAGTACATACCATGTGTGTTCTTTTGTGTCTGGGTTACCTAACTCAGGGTGATATTTTCTAGTTTCATCTATTTACCTAAGAATTTCTCGAATTCATTATTTTAATAGCCGAGTAATACTCCATTGTGTAAATGTACCACATTTTCTGTATCCATTCCTCTGTTGAAGGACATCTGGGTTCTTTCCAGCTTCTGGCTATTATAAATAAGGCTGCTATGGACACAGTAGAGTATGTGACCTTGTTATATGTTGGAGCATCTTCTGGGTATATGCCCAGGAGTGGTATAGCTGGGTCCTCAGGTAATGCTATGTCCAATTTTCTGAGGAACTGCCAGACTGATTTCCAGAGTGGTTGTACAAGCTTGCAATCCCACCAACAACGGAGGAGTATTCTTCTTTCTCCACATCCTTGCCAGCATCTGCTATCACCTGAGTTTTTGATCTTAGCCATTCTGACTAGTGTGAGGTAGAATCTCAAGTTTGTTTTGATTTGCATTTCCCTGATGACTAAGGATGTTGAACATTTAGGTGCTTCTTGGCCATTCGAATTTCTTCAGCTGAGAATTCTTTGCTTAGCTCTGTATTTTGATTATAAGAACCATTCTTGATTTTTAATTTTTTTTGAATTAGAAGATTTTTTTCTGAGAAAATTTTATAAAAAAATAAATTATTAATCAAAGGCTTTATAAGTTTTTAGGAGGGGAATTTGGTAAAGGGGATGACATCTGAAAGGTAAATAAAATATCCAATAGAAATATTTATTTCTCATAAAAAAAGAAATAAATTATTATGGACTGTTTATAGCACCAGAATTATTTATTCTTAAATGTTTTTCTTTATTTTGGAATATAATTAAATAATTTCTCTTTTCCTTTTTTATCCCTCAGAATATCCCACATACCTTTTTCCTTTCTTTCAAATTTGCACACCTTTTCTTTATTAATTGTTGTTAAATCCATATATATGTGTGTATATTCCTAAATATAGTCTGCTCATTCTGTATACTATTACTTGTATGTACATTTTTAGCATAGATTATTTGGTATTGGATAATGCTCTTCCTCATGGGAGACTATTTCTCTCACTTTTTTTGTGTAGGGTTGAGACGCAAGAAACATTGAAGCAGAGAGGGCTAAAAGATAGTAAGAGTTTGAATTCTTTTAATCATCAGTGGATGATATAAATAAATACAAAAATTTAGTTATATGTAAAGTATTTGAAATAAAGTTAGGAACATGAAACAAAATCCTTATTTTGTTCTTTTATTTTTCTCTCATACATTATATCTTAATTACACCTTCCCCTCCTTACATTCATTCTAGCCTTCTGACCTCTCTTCTACCCCAGATTCACTCCTTCTATGTTTCCCTTCAGCAAACAAACAAAAACACAAAAAAACAAAGAAGAGGAAGAGGAGGTGGCTGGAGAGGAGGAGGATGAGAAGGAGGAGAGGGAGGAAGAGGAAGGTGTCCTCCTCTCAGGACTATCCACCTGATAGGACCTGACAAAATACAAGACTAGGCACAAACCCTGAGTAGTAATTCAAATACGTAAAATAAGATTATAATAAACATAACATTGCAGGTAAGTGGAGCAGGCAAGCAACATGTTACTTCAGAACTGTTGTGACACTGGAATTCCTTTTATTAAAAGTAAAGTCAGATCATATGGAGACATTTTCTCAATTAAGGTTCCCTTTTTACAGATAACTTTAGGTTGAATATCAAGGTAACCTAAGACCTGACAGCACAGTTGGTAATGGTGTTTACTTATGAGAGCACAAGAACTTCACTTTGAATCTCAGAAACCATATTCAAAAGCTGGAAATAATAGTACTGCCTTAATCACTAGGGAGGTTAAGGCAAAAGTCTCCTTGGGCCTCACAGCCAGTTAGTGTACTCTTTCTCAAAAAAAATGGTGCATGGAACTTCTGGCCTACACACACACACACATGCAAATGCACATGTACACGCACACACGCGTGTGCGCGCGCGCGCACACACACACACACACACACAAAACCCTCACACAAATGAGCATGTAACCAACACATGTGGGCAAACACGCATATACATACACATGTTAGTAAATATATCTAATTACTAAACATATATATACATATATATATATATCATCCACACAAGCATATGAACATATAAAATAATAAGACAATTTGAAATGTTTTGATCATATGAAACATTAACTGCCAATACTGTGTGTTAATTATGAATGTGTATTCAGAAAGTTTATCTCTTCTGAAATTTTCTACTTGGACACTAAAATAGGCATTTTGGATCCAAAATAGCCATTTTTAAGTGGAAGTGAAGAATTGAATTGCATAGCGTATAAGTGGTTTAGTGTAGGATTCATTGACATTTGTGGATATTTAACATTCTGAGAATGAAAATTTATCATACTTTAGAACGTAAATTAGAGAAAGACTCTGAAAAGAGAAATTACAACTAAATTCTTTATAAACCATTTCAAGTGGTTACCTCTCCCAATATATAAAAGACAGGAGTAATTGACCCCTGAGTAGGCAAGTAAGTCCACTATAATATTACCAAAATATCCTGTAATGGGCCTGACAGGTGGTTCAGCATGTGAGGTTACTTGACACCAACCTTGATGACTTGAGTTCAATCTTTGATGAAAGGAGAGAACCCACTTCAGCAACTGTACAATGTGGCATAGGTAACATCTTTCATTTAGTAATATTTTATGTTTTAAAAATATTATTGTATTAAATTATAAGAAAATACGTAATTTATACTAACATCTTCAGGTTAACAAATATGGTTATCCAGAGAGTCTAGATAACTTCTGAAAGATTATAGAGATAACATGTTTCAAATTTTCTATAACAATATCATATCTGTATGATCATTTTTATAACTCCTAAATGTTTAGGTAAACACTTTTTTCATATATTTTGTTACATAGACATTTTTATAGCTAAATTATGTTAAAATGTGATACTTTATAATATATCAGTAAACTTTTCATGGCATGTAGCCCTTATATATAATGCTGCTGGTTTCCATGATGTAAATACTTCAACCATAGCTAATTTCAAAGATACCACTAAGAAGTTCTTAATGTTTACATTGGGAAGTTATATACACAATTGGTGGTTGCAAATAGATATAAGCTGACTCAAGCATGTTACTAATTCACAACATAAATGATACATAACAAGCTAAAGTGATGAGAGTAAGAGACTGGATGCTATGCTCTTAAAAAGAGATCTATATCACTCTAGTCAAATCTCAGGAATATCATGGAAGAAGTGGAAATAATCAAAGAGCTGGAAGATGGGAGAAATGCTGTTTTGTTCAGGACAAGACTAAAGCATACATGAAATCATGGCAGCCATGATTACTTCCTCAAAATAAAGTTATACAAAAGTACAAGCTTAGATGGAGTAGATTATGTCCAGGCCTTACTCTTACAGAGGAGCTTTCAACAGTGGATAGTTACTAGGAAAAGGAGAGTCACATTTTTGGAAGATGGGGCCAAATGTAGCTTTCCCATGCTCCAGTGGACAGCCCCATACTGATTCACACATAGGCAGCATTTATTGGACTTAGTAGTTATCAAAACAAACAAAAAATTAAGAAGTTGGGATAGTCATGTGGGAGTATAGGGAGAAATTTATAGGGGATAAATCAGGTATAGAAGTATCGTATTTCATTGTACACATGCTTGTAGTTCTCAAAAATAAAGGAATATATGTGTGTGTGCTTGTGTGTATGTAACTATTTTCTTCAAGCAGTAAAACTGCTACTTTGAATTATAGTTGCTCATTAAAAGGATTATGTATATTTTTACATTAGTCAGTAGTAAAATAATCAAAACAAAAGAGAAGAGACTTCATAATAATTCATGTAGCAAGCTTGGAACAAAATCCCCATGCCTTTGACTTTGATCTTAGATCCTAAGTAATACACTACATCTCCCTTTTTAAAAGAATTTATTTATTTATTTTGTGTAAGTACACTGTAGCTGTCTTCATACACCCATATGAGGGCATCAGATCTCACATTATGGATGCTTGTGAGCCACCATGTAGTTGCTGGGATTTGAACTCATGACCTCTGGAAGAGCAGTCAGTGCTCTTAACCACTGAGCCATCTCACCAGCCCACAGTACATCTCCTAAATGAATGTATTTTACCCACATCCTACACTTCTAGTCATTCCTTCAAGAAATAAAACTGTACAAAACAATTCCATTTTAGGCAGAATTTGGGGAAAATAAACTATAGTCTTCCAGCATAATGTTTCAGAGGACAGAGGAAGGAAACATCTTGTATTCATTGCAATTTATCTGGAACACAACTTACTTAGACTTTCTGTGGTACTCTTAGTTAGAGGTAATTAACCACCAATTTTAGAGCACCAACAATTGCACAATGTTAATGTTTAATTAGTGAAAGGGAAGCACCTGTAGTGTGGAGGAAGAGGCTCCAAGATTAGACTACACACATTCAGGTTACGACAAAAGGCCAGTTAAATGAGTATACTTATCTTCGGGGAAAACATAGTTACTAAGTTATTAGATAGTGTCAACTTATGGGAAGTAAAATTACTAAGCAAACTTTTGCATGTAGAATTCATTGTTTCCTTTTTACCAATAAGCACCAATGATCAGTGTTTGATAGCTTTCCTGTCCATTTAGCACAAAGGAAGGCTGGGTGTTCTTGGGACAATTAAATAGATCTAGGACAGTTTTAGCTGAATATGTCATCCTTTCTACTTGACATGTTGCTTCTCACAAAAAAGTCCATGGCCCATATTTTTATTTTTTCGTATTTCCGAGTTCGTCTGGGGAAGACTATTCTAAACGCTTTCTCACAGCAATAACTTCCTTGCCATTTTAACATTTATAATTATCTTTTTGTGAAAGATAAAAAGATTTTAAATGATTGTTCTTGGCAGTGGGCCTAAGGTGAAACTCTGTTGTATTTAATGTGTAAATTATAATGTATGCAGATGTGAAGAGGGATTTTGTGAAATGCTCATTTAACTACAAGATTTTAAGGGAAGCTGTCAGAGAGTTTGTACTATTTAGCAGTGGATAATAATTGAAAAGCGCCTTATAATATGTTATATACAAAGGGTAAATGAGTAGTTGAGGTTAAATTCAACCAGTAAATCTCTGGAAGACAGGGAGATAAAGGGAACAGTAGCTTGTCAGCAAGAATTTATGAAAAAGCAAGCCCTTTTCTTTCTGCCTGTTCCTTTGGGAGATATTTGAAATAAATAATTTTCATGTATCTTGATGTAAATTGAGGATTACGTTGCTCATCAACAGGCCTTACTTCCCGGTCTCTTCAAGCTGAATTTATTTAAGGCTTTTCTAAACAAATGC
Source organism: Arvicanthis niloticus (assembly GCF_011762505.2). Taxonomy (NCBI): domain Eukaryota; kingdom Metazoa; phylum Chordata; class Mammalia; order Rodentia; family Muridae; genus Arvicanthis; species Arvicanthis niloticus. The sequence goes on from NC_047679.1 coordinate 65,305,602, forward strand.
ATGTGTAGTAGAATCTGAGCATCTAGCTAGGAAACTAAAAGAAAACATCTTGAAATTTTTGCATCTTGTCAATTAAAAATAAATGTTCCTTTCCTAAATTTAGATTGTAAAAATATTCAGTGTGCTCCTCTTCTGTTGTACCAATTAATAACATTGCCACCTGTGTATTCTGCTCTTTTAAGCTAGTTGGGGGACAGTACTTAGCAGTCATTAAATCTGACTTTTATTGTACACCTAAAATTCCAAAATAGGAGGCTATCCAGTTAAGAGTGCTGGCTGCTCTTCCAAAGGATTCAGGCTTTGCTTCCCAGTGCCCACATGGCAGCACATAAACATGTGTAACTGGAATAATAGGGGATATGATACCTTCTTGTGGCCTTTGTGGGCACTGTGTATGTGTGATACACAATCATGCATGTAGGCAATATACTCATACACATAAAATAAGATGAATCTTTAAAAAAATAGACTCCAAAAAGGAATTCACAAAAGTGCTTCAACTAGAACAGAACTATGTATTCTGGGAGAGGGGGCAGGAATTCAATATTTTTCTTTTTTTAATTTTTTATTGGATATTTTATTTATTTACAATACAGATGTCATCCCCTTTTCCCATTTTCCCTCCCTAGAAGCTCCTATCCATCCCCCTCCTCCTTTTTGCTTTTATACCATTTTAATTAAATGCATGTATTAAGGTCAGTTCTAGGTTGAGAGTCTAGCAAGACAATAAATGTAAATAGTCAAGGAACAAGCAAGACAATAAACAAAATAATCAAGGAAAAAGCAAGGCATTAAACCCAATTATGTGAACCCTCCCGTCAATATTTTTCTTAGCCCTCTCCCCCACTCTCTCTTTCTTACCTCAGCCTTTCCTTCTATTCCTCCATTCTCTCCTTTCCTGGTGAGGTTTTCTTTCTTTTAGGCAATAATTTGGGTAAAGTCACACAGTACTTATACAATAAGCAGTCCTTAAATAGAAAAATATACTATCAACAATAAATTTGTCTTCTGTATAATTAGCTGTACTCTACTGATATATGTTTAATTGTAATAGGTAGGGTATGACAAGCTACTCACTTTACTATGATGATGAGATAATTATTTACATTAAAATTATGACTGAAATGAGGAAAGTGCTATAAAAATTCAGGAACGCCCATGTCATCATGAAGATGGAAAGTGTTAGTGTGAAGACCTTTCCTGAGGTGGAAGAGTCATTTCATCATCAATCTTATTGATGATGTTCAATTGTCAAAATTTTTATTAACGTTAGATTTTCTAGTGGTTTTGATGTTGATGAATTTTATTTTATCTTCCCAAGCAAAACATATGTAATGGGTTTTAAATTCTTAGAATAGGTTTGAAGTCTTGGTTTGAAATTGTTTAATATGTGTATGTGGGCTGATTTTGTTTCATGATATAAATATATATTATTTCTATCTTCTCCCACATTAGAGGGTGGTATTTTAAATGATATCCATAATTGAATCACATGCTATGTCAAAAATAGTATTTTCTCCTAGCTTAAAAATTCAAAAAAATTTCTAAGTGAGTGAATTTATATATTGTATACCTTATCTTGGACATTGTTGTAGTACAATAATTACAATAATTATTAATATAGGAGCAATGAACTAACTGAATTGATGATGAAATATAGAGAATTATTAATCCATATTTATAACTATAATCCCTCCATGTCCCTCCATATCTATATTGAAGAGGCCTTTAGTATATACTTTTAACTTTTCTTCTATACATGGGAATAATTTTTATGATTTCAGGTTTTAAATAGTATAGTTTTTGTGCCACACATTCATTCTCTCTCTCTCTCTCTCTCTCTCTCTCTCTCTCTCTCTCTCTCTCTCTCTTTCTCTCTCTCTCTCTCTCTCTCATTTTCTCATAGGATGATTTTACAACTTGCCAGGGAAGTTTTTTTTCTTTGAACTGAATTTTTGGCTTAGCTATCATAAACAATGTGCCATGAAAAGCATACCTGTTCATATAATAGCCTTGCCAGAATTTAATAATGATATTAATTAGGAATAAATTAATAGTATTAAAAGACAATTTTAGAGATTTAATTTAAATTAAATTTTCTTGGGGTGTTTTTTTCCAGAATTCTTTTGTTATTTATAGGAACTATAGGATCAAACTATAATCAGTCACACTCAAGCGATCCTCATTTGAAAATGTTCAAAAAGTAAAACCATAAAGAATTTTTTATATATTTATATGTTTTTTCAAATTTTTCTATGTCAACCCCCTGATACAAATTATAGATGTGACTATATAATATTGTGGTTTTAGAAAAAATATTCCAGAATAGTTGAAAACGGCATTATAATTGAAATACTGTCAAAGAAAATGCATGGTGCCACCATTACAATATAAAGTGACAATCTAATTAAACTGAGAAATATACCACAAAGAAACTCACATAAGACTTAGAGATTATAATTCAAGAAGAAAAATAGTTTTGTATGTGTGAAACGTGTTAGTCTTTATTTAGCTGTACTTACAATTTGCCTTCAAATCTGGTTGTGATGTTTGGATCTGCTCAAATTTATATGGCTTTAAAATGAAAAGGCATAGAGGAAATAGAATGTACCATCTTATACATTTATTGTGAAACTGTGTTAAAATATACACAATGTGGTATTATTTATATTCCTCTTACAGTGTAACAATTATCTAAAAATGTACCATCTTATAAAATGTTCCTTGTACATATCTGTGATTATAAGTTCTGTGGCCAATATTTGTCCCTCCCCTCTCATCTATCTGTCCCAGCTTATGATAGTCTCCATTCCATTTTCTGCTTCTGTCATGGCTGACTTCTGTAGATTTCAAATGTGAGTACAATCATTCAATGATTTCACCTTTATGCTTAAATTATTTTACTCAATATTATCTAATTTTGCCCACATTGTCACAGAAGAATTTTAAACTAAATAATTGCTAATATATGTGTGTGTTATGTATGCTTTGTCCATTCATCAGCTGATGAACTCTTAAGCTAGTAGATACCCATTTTAAATAGTAATAAAATAATTCTGATGATTCAAGTGACTCTTTAACCCATTATTCAACTTCCTTTGGATCTATATTCAGTAGTAGGACAGCTGATTCAAATAGATATTATATCTTTCTAATATATTTTAAAACCTCCATACATTTTCCATTATAGTTGTATAAACTTACTTTTTCACTCTTACTCAACACCCTTGTCACCCCTCATTTATCCCTTCTTGTTGATAATAAACATTCTAGCACTAGTGAAATAATATCTCATTGTAACTGTATTTCCTCTGACGATTCAATATCTTTAGAAAATTTTTCATATACTTATTAGCAAATTTCTTATTTTCTATTAAAAAATTTCTGCACAGAACCTTACCTATTACAGTTGCCTTCTTGTTCTTTGAGTTCCATACATATCATATTATATTTATATGATGCATCGTTTTAAAGGAATGTATCCAACACTGCAAGTAACATTTTTGAAATCCTGATATGGATTTGGGTATTTTTGTTAGTGTAAATATATTTATGTATTTCTTGGCTTTCTTTTGTAATGCATTGGTAAAAGTGTCTATTTACAAAAATACTCATGATAATTTGACTTCTATAGATTCCCCACACAATTTTAAAGTAAAATAATGTGATACTCTCACCTCTTTTGGCTTAAGATTTGTTTTCTTTAATTCACTGACATTATGATAGAGATTTCCCTGATCACAATAGGTACTGTCAACATCTTAAAACCATTTTCAACTAATATGTTTTATTCTTCAAATGTGTTATAAATTTAATCAATGTATGTTTACCATATATATCCCTCACTTCCTTCTCCAACTCCCCTTAATGCCTCCTACCTCATCTCCCTCACAGCTGCATATCTTTTACATTTATTGTTAATAACTCCCTGTGCATAATAAAGCTGCTCATGGGTTCATAAATATATAGCCATCCACTTGCCATAAGGAAACTGCTTAACATGGCTGTTCCAATCATCAACTTATAGCAGCTATCGTTATCAGCATAAGATAAAGCCATTTATAATCCTCCTAAGGATTGAGTAAGTTGCCCTGAAGGTCCTACCCTTATCAGTAGAGAGCTGATGTCTGCTAAAGGACAGTCATCCAAGAAAAACTAAGTATTTGAGGAAAACAACTTAGATTTGGAAAGATATATTTTTTTCATAGTTTAAGATATCTCAGATCACTGTAGTTTGTTTGACAAGGCATAACATCGTGACAGGGGTTGTTTACCCCATGTGAGTCAGGAAGAAGACAGGGAAAAGATGAGTAGGGTAGGGAGGGAGGGGTGAAAGTAAGCAACAAACTCCTTTGTTCCAGGGCACACTAACAATAGCTTAATTCTTTCAAGAGGACTCTGCCTCCTCTGTTTCATAACTTCTGAATAGTGCCACTGGCTAGAAATAAAGACATTATCATAGTCTTTTTTTTAAATAATGTCTTCTGTCTCTGATATTATCCTGTTGGATTCTTGTAAATGTCTTACGTTCTGGCGAGGCTCTGTTTAAGAGTTCTCTGATAGTAGCCTAAATATTTGGTATGCATATGATTTGGTTACCTACATGACAGGAAGTTTTCACACTGGATCATTGGATATTTCTCTGGTTGGTTGTGTTACTTATACATTATAACCATGATGGGCAGAAATTGAAAAGTTTGTTTTGTGGCCATCACTGAGGCTGACATCCGAAGGTCAATTTCTGTGGTTACAAATAAGCAAAGCCACAGTGGTTTTCTGGTTGACTAGATCATAGTATCCTATTGCAGTTGTGGAATGCAGTAGTTTATTTTGAGGGATATTTCAAGATCTATAATATGATTGAAGTCAAGGCTCTATAGGGTATTTTATGAAAGTACATCCCTCCAAGTTTTTAGTAGGCAGATATACTGTCATCCTACTGGAAATATAAACAGAACCAAAATAAAGACAGGTTAAGAATCTTTTGAAGATGTCTGGTTTGTCTGACACTAGTTGGCAGACCACAGCTGAGAAATGCTTCAGCTGAATTTTTGGGTAACTTGTGGGTAACCTGCTTAACCCGTGCCAATAAGAGATAGCTGCCTACTAACTTACCAGTGTATAGGATTATTCCTTGATTTGTAGGCAAGTGATAGATTTTGTGGGGTCAAGGTTAAATGGGGCTATTGCCAGCTCTTACTGGGAAATGGGCTATTTCTGGGTTGGATGTATGAGACATAATTTGTAGGTCTATCACCTAAATAGTTTCGAAATGATCTTTCTAGGCCATAGGTTCCACTGAGACATTAAAAACTCCTACATGATCTCTAGGATTCTGAAGATAGTCTTTGTCTTTGTATGCAGGTAGAATTGTTGCTATGTGAGATTGGTCAAGAGAGTAAATTATAATTTTATGCATTGAACATCTTTAATGAAGTAAAATGGACATGTTTTTGAGGGTAAAATCATAGTGTTGAGCAATGGATTCAAACAACCTGATAGCATTTCACTTCTATTTCAACATGTAACTTGAAGAACTTCCCTCTTCATTTCTAGATTTGAAATTATTCTTTGTTAATGATCCTTCATAATTATGCATACATATACACAAAGCATTATGAATAGGTAGCCTGTCTCACTTCTTCCTTTCAGTACTGGGATTTTGTCGGTGTTGAAACTGTGCAAGCCCTGTGCATGCTGTCACAGTTGCTGTGGGTTAATATGTGCAAGGTCTTGTATGTAGAAGACATTGTATCTTAGAATCATTCACTTATACTGACTCTTAAAATCTTTCTATCAATTTCATGTAGATTCCTGAGCCTTGTGAGGAGAGATTTTATAAAGCCATCCCATTTAGGACTGAGTGCTTCAAAGTCTCTTTCTCATACATTGTTCATTTGTAGGCCTCTGTGTCAATTGATATCTACTGCAAGAAACTTCTTTGATGAGGGATGAGTGATGCACTTACCTATGAGCATAGCAATATAATTAAATTCCTATCCGTGGGCATAAATATAAGGAAGTTAATTGTTTTCACCTACCTAATCAGCTAATTTACCTTCTTAAGATCACCTTAGGTTGGACATTAACACTATGCTGGCTGCTTTCTTTGATTAAATTTCATATTTGAAGTGCCAAATATCTAGATCATCAGGGGATTACACAGAGACTGGCAATTACTGAAGAAACTTTATATGCTCAGTATGGAAGACTATGTTTTCATTAGTTTTAATAGACTCCTTAATGCTCATTTTAAAGTATCCTTTGGAATAACCATTAAAAATTGCTTATATGTTGATATGTGCTAACAGGAAGAGGAAAAAAATGAAACTAAACAAAACTTAAAATAGCAGTCAGCACAGCAGATTATGTGAACCCTTCCCAAGGCAGCAGAGTTTAAAAACATTGGCCTCAGCAACCCAAATACTATGGCATTTTTCATAGTGAAAGAGTTCTTCTATCAAATACTATAATTAACAGAGTAAATTCAGTAGTCCAGCTGGCATGTTGCCATATACTTGTAATGTCAGAACTGATATTTATACTTTATTTTATATGTGGTAACTAAAAAATTAGCTCTTGTAGAGCAGACAAAAACATGATGAAAGAAATATTTCATCATAATTCTTGGAATACTTTAAGTAGATTTTATTAAAAAAACAATGAAGCAACCTGTTACACGTAGATAGAGCATGATGAATCAATGAAGACTTGACCTAGACTGTCAGAGGTAACTGAAAAGTGAGGTTAGATTGATAGTACATATAACAGTGAAATACAAATACTGGAGATTGGCAAGGAAAGATAACAAGACTGAAGAATGAGGTTTGAGGATGAATATGCTGATTTAAAATGGTAGTGCAGTGCATCAAATGTGAATGTTCAAATTCTTGCTAGATGTTTTCCACAGTTATATACTTAATGATGACTTTATTTTTCCAAAGCTACCTGAAACTGACTTGATATGCATTGAGGGAGTCATTTCTTTAATTTGAAACATTCTGAGATTTTCTAAGGAACATTGATTCATGTTAATAGGAGCTATTCAAACAGTATCAGAAGTATCTCCAAAGAATTCGTGTTAGAAAACAGCATTTCCACTATATAACTTTTGTTTATTATACTAAAACATTATTATAATTCTGTTAATGCTTGTCAAACAAAACTCTTTCAAAGATAGTAACACCAGGCTTAGAATACATTTTGTTTAAATAGAGAACAGTCTGGTAAATGAAGGAGCAGAAGGGGCTGGCTGCCCCAAGGGGAGTGCAACAATACTAACCAACCAGAGCTCCCAGGGTCTAATCCACCAGCCTGGGAGCACATAAGAAGGGACCCATGGCTCCAGCTGTATATATAGGGGATAATGGCCTTGTTGGGCATAGGTGGAAGAGGGGGGTCCTTGGTCCTGTGAAGGCTGGATGTCCAGTGTGGGAAAATTTGAGGGTGGGGATGTGGGAGTGGGTGGGTTGGTGTGGGCACACCCTCATAGAAGCAGGAGCAAGGGGATGGAATAGGGAGTTTCTGGGGGAATTGGGGAGAGGGGATAACATCTGAAATGTAAATAAATAAAATATCCAATAAAAAAAACCTTCACAGTTATACCTTGTATGAAGTAATTTACCAAACCTTGAGTTTTTAATGACATCCTATTTCTTCTTCAGCTAGGCTAAAAACAAATATTTAACACTAGTTAGCAAATGAAATATCTCAATAGTAAATAGTGACTGTAAGCAATTCAATTCATTACACTTATGAATGCATAAGCATGAATTTTCCGATGAACCTTGATACTCTATGCATTAGTCCTTCAAACTGGAGGTTATTCTTTATTTTCTCAGTATCCTTATGGTAAAGGTATTTTTTCCAAAAAGTTTCCTTCATTTAACAAATCCAAATTTACCTTTTGGATATACTTAAAATTATCACAAATACAATGAACCAATATCAACTCCTCCTTTTATTAGTAGCTCTCAGAGATACTTAAGCTACCATGAACCAAAAACTGCTTGATGTCCAGTTTCACATAAGCACCATTTTATAAGAGTTACCATAGTGACCCTTTTCTAGTTCTGGACTTGAACCATTCCATTTATGGAAGATGTTAAATGCTCATTTTTCATGAATTACTTTTTTTCTTAGTTGCTGAATAGGTTGCTGCTACCATTGATACAGACTGGAATACAATCTAGTGCAATGGTTAGACGACTGATTAGTTTGCTATCACTGAGAAAGGATGAATTCAGGTTGCTGTGCAGAATGTTTTTCTTCATAAACACAGAAAAGTCAGGTAGAGTTTAACTACCATTGGTGTCTTTGATACATTGTAATAAATGTCAACCTCAAATATTAATCCACGATGTAATTAAAATTCTTAGTGTTCCAGCAAAATTATAATGACTTAGTTAAGCATGCACATAGGTAATCATTAAGAGTGCTTTCATAGGCAGGTGGATAACACCTTCAGATATATTGTCAGTTTTTATTTTGAACATTTATTGTAAGATAAAACATTACACATTAACGATACTGTGTTGAAAGATTTTAAACATCAATAATTCTAAAAAGTGAAGATGGAGTCTTGCATTACTGCGGACAGTTCCCTTTTAAGGAATTCAGTTGACGTGTTCTCACATACTGGTAGTAAATATATACTTATCTGTCAGTAAGTAAATGTTTGGCTGATTTTTAAGTCTGTCACAGAATGTAGTCTTTGTTTCTTTAAGGAATAGTACAAAAAGTTGACTGACAAAGATGACCTAACCTTATTTACTATGAAATTAACTACTGCTTATAAAATTTATATTAAATAATATAAAGGTTCAAGGCACCATGGATTTATAGTTGTTTTTTATTTCAAAAAAAGAAACCACCTTACTTTAGCTTTAATTTTTGATTCATAAATGTATAGTTGTATAAAATAAAAGAAGTTTACTAGGGAAGTTTCATAGTCTCAGTCAGGAAAGATTCAGCTTCAACGTGCATTACAACTGGAGACAGATATGGCCTGGAATGTCATATGGTGCTCCTAGAAGACTTACTGAGCTCTTTTGGAAAGCTGCCCACTTTAGAAAGTGTATAAGTTGATTGTGAATCTAATCACAGAAGTATGAAGTACCATTATTATTTATGTGATTTTTTTAAAAAAAGTCACACATTAAGTTCTACTAAACAGTTTTATCAAAAGAAGAAAGCCATATTAGGATAAATTACATAAAAAGCTAGACCCAGATAAAATCAGTAGACTTAAATAATTTAAATGTACATAATCTTTAGATGTTACAAATGGTATTAATTCTATAAAACAGAATCTCTTAATAGTTTAGCTAAATAATGTAGGAATATCATTGCTTATTTTGTAGGGTTATCAGACATGTTTCTTAGTAACTTCTTTTTATATAGTACATAAGGTTGACATACCAGCAGAGCTATTTGTGTAGGAACTTTAAAGGAGAGGGTGTTTTCATTTTACACAGTACAAATAACCTTGTAATTAAACTGAAACAAATAATTGCCAAGAAGCAATTATCATTCAATTAAAGAGTAATTACATGGTTATTTGTGCCCTGTAACATAAAGCATTACTGAGATCAGTAATGCAATCAATATTTTAGTGGAAACAGGATGTTGTAATGATGGACCTTTCAAACTGTGCTGATTAAATTGTCATCCAAATAAGTTTCCTAGTTAAATCACCACATGTTTATTTGTCTTGATTAATATGTAAATATCTGCCTGATGATAATAAAAGTTTTTAAGATAAGAAACATCACAGAATCGTCTATCAAGATGTGATCATTCCCAGCATTTACAGAAATCTACATAGTCTTTTATCATTTTCTCAGGATTATCTTATAAATGAAACATTGGAAGTTTAGAACTAATGTGTTACTATATATTGTAATTCTGCATGAAATAATAATATTAATTCTATTACACATTTAATAGAATTTTACTAATGATAGATTATTTTCACTAACAATTTTTTATAACTTTATTCTAGGTGCTTAAATCTTTCAAAAATATTAAAGTTGATGATATCTGCATGCGATTTCTGTTTAGATACATTTAAACATGTTTATAAAGAGATATCCCAATCACCCTCCTCATTAAAGATTCAATAAAAATTTAAATAAAAGTGCAAGCATATATAATAATGTCACTAGAATACACAATTTTCAAATACATAACTTGTTCTATGCTTTCACATTATACTAATAGAAAAATCATAACAAATAACCATTTTTCCAGCTTATATTTTAACTTATGTATAGCCCTACCATAGGTAGTGGATACCTAGTACACATTTGTTTACTGGATGACTGGACAAGTGATAATATATGTATATATACATATATATATATATATATATATATATATATATATATATATATATATATATATACTCTGTGTGTGTGTGTCTGTGTGTGTGTCTGTGTGTGTGATTGTAGTTGCAGTTAGCTGGTAATCAAGTCTTTAAGCTTCTTGTGTCTCTCAGAGTATAATAAAGTAACATTTACCATATACTTATTTGATATTATATAGTCAGATTTGAATAGATCATAGGCTGAAGCTTATATAATTGTAGTACACTACAGGATGTGAAATACAATGTTTTTCTAATTAATAAATTGGTATAAATAACTGTTCATTTTATTAAGTAGAAAAAACAATTCTAATAATATTTGGAAACTGTAGAAACAGTGAAATAAATGTTTCCCATCTGTCAACAAATGGATATAATTAACAATTTACTGGGCTTCCTGCATGCTACAAACCCTAAGAATTCATAAAAATTCAGTGACATATACCATTAGCCATGCATATGTATTCATGATGCTCATGCTCTAGTTTGGGGGATTCACAATCAATCATGATAAAAGGATAAACTAAAAAATTAAAAGCATAAAAGAATGGAGAATTTGATCCCCTGGTGTTTATATCCATGTGTGTTAGATATGACATAAGCCATGCATTCTCCAATATATATCCATCTAATTTTAGAAGTCAAAGTGGAACCTCTAAACCAAGAGTTCTCTAGTATCTCTCAATTCATTTGAAGAGTACTGTTTTGAATAGGGAGAATACACACACACATGCACACGCACACACTGAAAACTTGTTAAGCTAGACAGCTTTTAAAGTCTTTTGTTAACAGTTGGCTGTCATATGGTTTCTCATATTCAATTTGAAGGGGTATCAGGGAGCATACTTTAGCTGACAGTGTGAGAAGTAATTCAGTGCTTTGTTCCGGAATCAGCACTGAATAGGAGAAAAGTACAAAGAGCAAGAGTGTGAGTTTAAGTATGAAGCTTAAGATATGATGAACACAAGACATGATAAAATATTTAGAATGATTAGATATAGTGAATATTACTTAATAAAATAATTTATCTTCTTTAAATAATAAATACTTTTCACTGATCTTGGTCTCCTAAAGCATATTTGAAGTTAAAAAGTATGTTTCCCTTTCTGCACCCTTAAAAGATCTAAGAAGACATTAAATAGGGCCAGGTTAAACAGGGCAACTACACTGAATTAAAAAAAATAAATTATGACCCAGAATTGAATAGAAGTAAATGAGAGAAACAGTAAATCAGAAAAAAAAAAAAAAAACCAATGTTTCTTGCTTGGTTGATACACAATATTAATGTGTAATGGAAGAAAATAACACTAGCACAATTTTTGAAAAATGAGCCTGATAATAGTACCTGTGTGTAAAGTTTCTAGGCCTTGTCCTTATTGAACAGCAGAGTTTGCTTTATATTGATGGAGAGCTTCATTTCTGCAAAGTTGATAGGATGTAGTTCAACTTCTGTCTCTTTGTGAACAAGAAGCTATTGTTTTAGAAATGTTGCCTATCTGAAAGAACCACATACATTTTTTAGTGCCTAGTATATTTAACGCAGTATTTTGCAGTATTAATCAAAAGTCTGTTTATTCTTCTTTAGCTATTAAAAGGAAATAACAGCATCTTATGTAAGATTAAAAGTAATATGTGAAATATTGGCCCTACAAGATGCTTCAATAGCTAAAGGTACTTGTTGCTAAACCTAAGGACCTGAGTACAATCTCCAGGGTCCACATGGTAAAAGGAGGAAAGTGCCTCTCATTAGTTCTCCTCTAACATCCTGAAACATTCTGTGACATGCAATACTGCCACAGAACTAAAAAATAAATATAATAAAATATATAGTAAATTGTGAATAACTTTATTCTAATATTTTATTGTTCATATATCTTCAAATTGAGTCAACCTCCAAATGATGATTTTAGAATATTGTATAAGGGCATGAAATGGTAAAAATAAATATACACATTTGTATTTTATTATAGAAACCGCCATTTATTTATTCTCCGTCCCTTTGTACTCATGATTAAACTCAGGACTCTGTGCATACAAGGTAGGCTTTGTACCACCCAACTATAAGTGACAGTTTCTGAAAATATCATTTCTGAACTTTGCACTAGAGCTACGAATGTGTGAATGCAACAGTTTTCGTCAATGCTTACGTGTTGTTTCAAGTAGAACAGGTAGGCAACACATATAAGACTTGATGGGTTCAAACAAAAGTAGACAGAAAGTCGGGTGGATATGGAGTGGGGAAGAGATGGAGGAAGAGTAACTATGACACATTATACAATTTTTTTAATTGTTTGAAGCATTCTTCTTTATTTTTTTTCCCAACCTGCTTTTATACAATTTAATTACATGCAAGTATTAAGGTCAGTTCTAGGTTAAGGAACTAGCAATAAAATAGATGCAAGCAGTTAAGGAACAAGCAAGACAATAAACACAAATAGTAAAAGAACAAGGAAGGTAATACACACAGTCCCTTGATCATTCCCATGATCACTGTTTCTAAGGGCTTATCAGGATGACTAACATATCTGACCCTACTTCCCTGTCCTAGCCCAAAGTCATTTTCATGTCTGAAGCCTACATTTTTTGTTCTAGTCTAAGATTTAGATTACTGCCTGTAATTACTTCCTTGTTCTAGTCTAAGATTTAGATTCCTGCATGAAATTATTTCTTTGTTCTAGCTTAAGATTTAGATTCCTGCATGAAATTACTTCTTTGTTCTAGCCTAATGTCAGATTCCTGCCAAGCAGCCCATTTTTTTGTCCTTGGACAATGTCAGATATCTGTCAAGAAACCTCCAAAGCTCTCCACATCTCTCCCTTTTTTATTTCATAAACAAGACTGAGCCTGTCTTAGGTCATTCTGACAAGAATGCCTTCCTTACCCATCATGTAATATGCATTATCAAAAGCAACATATTTCTGTCTTAGGTTGTTAAGGCTCTGTGCAGAAACTTACCTGTCCTTGGCTTGTCAGTTTGTTAAACTAATAACTCTGTCTGGGGGCCCATTTTCAGTTTCAAGTCATATACTTTGGCTGTCAACATGTTGATGCTGTTAAAAACAATGTTTAATACTGTGGGCAGGAATAAAAGTATTCCCAGGACAAAAAAGGATCAAGCTATATATGCCAATTTTGAAGCTTGACCAAAATGGAAATACTGACCTCAGGCCATGGATAATTTTATCAGCATTATCTGCAGCATCAAAGCTCAGCATAACAGCATTCTTTAAATCTTTAAATTAATAATCTCACTGTACAAAGTCAAAACATCCAGAGATGTGTCAGAATTATTCCAAATACCATATAAGTGTTCTTAAACTTTTTCCTAATTATAATGACTGTCATTGTAAATTTTAGAAGTAACACAAATCCACTGGTATTTGGCATGACATTCAAGACAGGTCCTTGCTCTTGAACACTGAACCACTTTCCACTAATTTGAATAGGATAAAGAGCATCAATTCATTGTTGCAAATGCCTATCTAAAGCCTCTTGAATACTCAGTATATTAGTAACATTATTTTTTGCTAAATGATTAACAAAAGTAGCTATGTTAACTTCTTGTGTCAAAGCAATTGGAAAAGCAGTGGTGCTAGCAATTAATATAATTAAACCTGTTATATCAGTAATAATCAAGCCCACTACACTTTTGCTCCTGTTTAAAGCCTGACTCCCTTCTTCCAGTATGTGCAAGCTTTTTTTCAGAAAACCAATGTCCTCTAATACTCAAGGCAATAAAACAAAAGCTGGTTGATGGACCCTCGTAACACACATGCTAGGTTTCAACACAGTAACACAATTAGAAAGTGTACAATCAAAGCAACTTACATTAAATACTGTAGAAGAAAAAAGGTAATTTTAACATGACAATTAAAAGAGCCTTAACATATGCACTGACACTTGTTTGGAATCCAGATCCTGTCCAAACTTTTATCTCTTGCTAATATAACATCATAGAGAACTGCAGTTAACTTCCAAATATGTCTCTGAAAAATGTCCAGAACCACCCTTCCAAATGAACACTGTTATTTCCAATATTGAATTGATTTCTAGACCAGTCTATGATTGAGTCTGAATAACTGGTAACATTTAAGAAAAATACAAGTGTCGTTATAACTTCTCTTTTTGATTCTTGGTCCTACAAGGTCTAAAAGCTTGAGGCAAGGCAGCTTGTCCCATCTGGGATATAGGCAAGCACAGGTGGGTGGGAACATATGTCCAATACAGGTTCCCAGTCATCATTGTTAGTGTTCTCAGCAAGCTCACAGGTCAGCATCATTCTTTGTCCTAGCATCAGCATGTATCACCAATTGCTCTGGCAGCACTCTGCCAGCCACCATGCTCCTTCAGCATCCTGAAGAAAAAACACAAACATGTCTTTTTCCTTATATCAAATATGTTATTGGGATCATGCCATATGCCAATAAGTGGATTTTTTCTTTTCACCTAGGCATAAGTATGCTTAGTTGTAGGGTGCCATAGATACTCTGCAGAATGTCCTTGGCTTCCAAATTTTTAAAAATCTAAAATAAAAAGAACATGATCTAATTAAATTTGTGGTATACAGGAATATTCCACCTCCTTTTTATTTTATGAAGATATTGTTTTAAAGTTCCATGAGCCCATTCCACAATATCTTGTCCTTGAGGCTTATAAGGAATCCCAGTAATATGGGCACCATTAAATTGTTGACAAAAAGTCTCTAATGCTCGACTGCAAATAGCCAGTTCCATTATCATTTTTAATCTGATCTGTAACAGCCAGCATAGAAAAACAATGTAGGCAATAACTAATTACATTTATAGTTGCTTCTTTTTTTTAAAGCAGTTGCAGCTAGAAAGCTTGAGAGGGTGTCAATAGTCACATGTACATATTTTAATTGTCCAAAATCAGAAATATGAGTAACACCCATTCCTTATATTTGATTAGGTAGGAGTCCTGGAGCATTAATACCATTATGTGGTACAGGAAGAAACTGAGGACATTCAGGACAGGTCTTTACAATTTGATGTGCACATTCTCTAGAAATACCAAATTGTTGTCTCAAGCTATTACTCTTTTGATGATGTACAGAATGAGATTATTGGGCTAACTGTTCCTGTGGAAGGCTTATAATCTGCCTGGTATACAAATCTCTTGTTGCATTTCCATAAGGGGTACAAGCAATCAAGTATGAGCTCTTAAATGTCCTATAAATTTAAGGAACAGTATGTTCTCTTAAATTGAGTTGTATTTGCATAAGTAATTGCAAAATTTGAGGATGAGCATTATTTTAAAAAGGAGCCAAAATTTTTAATGGACCAATAAAACTGTGTGATGGAATATTTAATCTGAGAAAAAGACAGACTACATGGCTAATTTTTTTGTGTGTACTCACACCAAAAGAGTCAGAATATAATCAGCATACTAGGAATGAGTTTTCATTGTTCCTCATGGGTTTCCAGCAGCTGTGGAAATGCTAACACTATGTTTTATTCTATAACCCATGGCTCTCTTACTCATCTCCTCTGCTATGTTAAGTAGAGGCTTACACTGTACAATTTTGTACAGTCTGAATTCTGTGACTCATTGTCTCAGGCCTTAATAGCCTATATAGATACTAGGGATCACATAGCTTTAAGGACAGGATGTAGTTTAAGGATTCTTCACAACAAGTGGTTTGTATTCCAAAGTACTGCTTTAGAAATGAAAGGTAAAGAGAAAATTGGTTCTTAGCAGCTTTAATATTAGCTATAATTACATTGTAAACTTTATTGCAAACTGTTGGTTTTTCTTATTAACCTATGACAATGCATAATTGCTAATGTAATGTTTTATGTATTCTTGACAATTACATAAGATCCAGAAAGCAAATGTATCAAGTAATAGTATTTGAGCTTTATCTTTGTTTTCCAACAGTTCAAGGCCTGGCAGGCCCCCTAAGCGTTCCTTGGGAGTGTTACAAGATAATGCCCGACTTCTGCCCCATGCAGTCCCAGGCCTCTTATCACCAGGACTTATCACTCCAACAGGTAATGCAATCCACCAGCCAAGACTCTTTTTACTGCCAAGACTTTGAAACAAACTAATATTGATGTAAGTGCCTTTTCCATCAAAGATTTTCAAGCTCTACTAGAGGTTACATTATTGAATATTTTTGAAGTATTCATGCAAACACAATTTTTATTTAAACTTCAATGACTAAAATTAAATGAATATGATTTTCTAAATGTCATATTTTTATGCAAAATATCTTTCAATATGTATATTGAGTGCTGGGAGCAAAGATGTGGAACAAACAAATTAGCATCATCAGAAAGCTTCTTGTGAAATTCTTACCTTATGCAGCTCACCAATACTTGTTTTTTCTGTTTGAGTATCTCTGTATATTTTCAGTTATTAGATGAGATTACAGAGGGAAAAGAAAATATGAGTCCTCTGATGAACAGAAATATATTAGTAAGTAAACCCATGGTGGTAATTGTTCTGAATAATTTTTTGGAGCTGTGAAGTAAGCTAGTAATAATACCAATTTCATAAATTATCACAGAACTCTCTTGATACTATAAAAATGCTCATGGGTATACAAAACTATTGAAAAATTATCTTAATAATTCTACAGTAGAAACTAAAATCTTTAAAACTATTATATCAAAGAAAAGTTAAGGAAAAGTCATTATCTATCTATTATCTATCAATAACTTAAATTTATAAAGTACTTACCTTGTTTTGGTTCTAATTCTTTAGAGTAGTGGTCTTGGTTGTCCTAGAATTAAGGACAAAGATATAACAGTCATATTGGTGCATGACAGAGACCATAATATAACTAGATACACGAAGTCATAAGCTTACAAAGATGTAAGCACATGAGTCTCTGAAACAGAAGTGTAAAGTCTGAACTGCACAATTCCATATGAGCCACACACAAACATACACACAAAAGAAAAACTGAAAAGAAAAAGAAAGTTGTGAAATATATTTTAGATGTATCTGCTCCATAAGGGAAAGAGAGACTGCTTAACTTAGTAAATCAAATGCTAGTTTCACAAACTATCTAGACTTCAAAAATTTCAATTATAAAAGGTCAGGGTCATACTGAAACAACTTCCTCCTCTTCCTTTTCCTCCTCCTTTTCCTTCTCCTCTTCCTCCTCCTCCTCCTCTTCCTCCTCCTCTTCCTCCTCCTCCTCTTCTTCCACCCCTCCTCCTCCTTCTCCTCCTTCTTCTTAAATACAAGAGATCTAATATCCTGGAAACAATATAGCTAATTAGTTGTAGGTGATCCTATTTTCACTATACTTGAACACTGTCAATTTAATTTTGATGATTATTGTATTTGATCACAGTGTTTGATTGTTTCTTTAAATTAGTTGAAGAATAGTGTTGGGAGCCGCAGTATAATCTGCCACCCCAAGTTGGCACTAGCCTTGTGTTTTCCCAGAAGTAAACAATTATCTGCGTAGATGCTAGGCAGACAGCCCGCCAAAGTCACTGAATGTTGGGTGGTGAGCGAACATCCAATCAGAAGTGAATACGTCACTCTAGACTGTATTTAAGCCAGGCCCCTTCCACAGCTCAGCCCTTCCGCGTTTTCCACCTGTGGATTACAGATTAAAAGCCTCGTTCTACAGTAACTACCCGATCTCTGCCTCTCGTATTTTCTCTTCCACGGATGGTAAAGGGCTCGAGGGGTGCGCGTTAGAGAATAGTACTATTGTGTGTGGATATATTCTTTTTACAAGATGTAAAAAAAATCTTCTGAATGAAATCTACTTTTTACATAGAGAAAATTAAGTTATAAATTGTTGTATGTGACAGTATTTTGGGTGAATTACTTCAGTAGAAATAGTTAATGGATTAATATGATTAAGTTAATGAAAAATACAAACATTGCCAAAATCCAGTTGTCCTAATGCTATACTACAGCACCACTGCTTCTCCCTGTACTGAGAGGATCACCTTCATAGTGCTGGACATCCCATAGTGTGTGATTTCCATCTGAATGATCCTGTAGCCACCTCCTAAGTGAGCGATCACATAAAACAAACAAAAAAAACAGTCATGTGCCAAGACTATGGGAGTGTAGAAAGATGTTTTTATCTCTAAGTACCAACTTTTAGCTACTTCCCCCTTCCATACAGAACTTATATGAAACAAAATACACAATTCTTCTATTTTTTTCTGTTATTTTTTCAGTATCTGTTTTTTAATGTTTATTTTCTTTTTCTAGTCAATAAGCAATATGTTTAAAGTCATAACAAAACTTGCTTTTGTATGAAACATCTGAGACATAACAAGCTTCCTTGTTAGTACTTTGATTTATTGTGCATAAAGAATGACTGCACTGAACAAATTGAGTATAATAAAACATGCCACTGGATTTGTTAAAAAATACACATAGATGTTATACAAAATACACTGTTAGTCATGCAATGAATCTTGCAGAACAAAATACATTTTATCATTTCATATTAAATGGGCAAAAGGTAATAGTATTTAACATTATGGTTATAGTCTGCATATTAGAAAATTCCTCTTAAAAATCAGAGAATGCAGTATACACTGTATTATTTATCCAAAGAAAGACGTACAGGTGTTGGTTATTGTCATGGTAATGATAAAATGTTTGATATGTCTTTTTGTATAAAGTATATATTTTGAATAATGTTTTGAACTCATTTTACATTTATATACAGTTTGAGAAAATTCTTGAGAGTTCTTTTTTATGGATTTTTTTTACTTATAATACTTTCAAAAATTTGGTGTTACACCTGTGTAGTTTATTAGAAAATTTTATAAAATATCTTGGAAATAAGAGTTTTAAATTTCATATGGAATCTGACAGGCCCTGTCCTAGTTTACTTTCATTGTTAACTCAACCCAGTATGGGTTCATCTAAGCAAATAGTCTTTTTTTTAAAAAAAAAAAAAAAACCTTATAATTGTTATTTTTGCACTTTTAAGTTCAAACAATAACAACAAAATCCCCTGCAAGACAAAATAGCCAATCCTAATATTCTGTGATGTTATTTTCCTGCATAAAGACACAAAGGATAAAAGACAGTAAAATAAACCCTAGATATGAGCAGAGTGACAGTTGGCGCAGTAATCATCATGGCTGCTGGAAAATACACAGGTAAACTGTACAGATAGCCCAGGCTTTACGGGGGAACACTGATCCATTTTTTCCATCTTCATGTTGGGTTTTCCATCTTCATGTACATCTTCATGTTGCGTTATCTTGCCAGAAATGGTGTTGGTAGATTCCTCTTCAATTACTTCACTAAGGCCAGGACTTTTCAATTTGTATAGTATACATGGTTTGAGTAGGTCTGAGGATCCCCTGGAAGAACTTAGAGGTTTATCTAATGAAGGTCTTGATATACCATCACATTTACTGTAAAATCATGTGTGTAACTGTCTTGAGAGTTCTTATGGCTGAATACTTATTGTATAAAAATTGATGTTTTTATAAAATATTCACAATGATTCTCAAAGACTGATATTAAGACTCAGGTGGTAGATTACTTCCCATTCAAGCCTGAGTATCTCAAGTCAATCCCTAATCAGGTTTACAAAAAGTCAAGCATGTGGATCTATTCCTAGAATTCCAGCACTGGTACAGTAAAGAGGAGCCTTTGATTTTCTAGCTAGTTAGCACATCAGTGAGGTTTGCTTTAAGAGAGAGACCATGTCTCAAACAATAGGGTCAAAAGTAATTGACCAAGACATCCAACATTGAACTGTGGCTTGGTTTCCCCATGTGTGTGTACACAGAAGTTCATACACATGAACAAGTAGACATTCATACACAAAAATGCCATTTGTGCATGCTTCTTTTTTTCTAAGAGTATTCTTCCTTAATTGAGTATTCTCTCAATATTTATTTGATCGTGCCACATGAGTGTTTATTGCATTAATCTAGATTAGTAAATTCTACCTCTTTCATTATAATACAAAGTAAAAGAATAGAATTCAAAAATGTTTTTCTTGTAAAATAGTCCACTTTGATGTAGAACTGACCATATAGCCCTAGCTAGCCCTAAGCACAAAGCAAATCTTACACATTAGCCAAACAAGGGTTAGAATAATAAGTATGCACAACCTTGTTCAGCTATGTTTACTTAATTTTTACTTAATTATTGCAGATTAAAATCAGGGCCTATAGCATTCTTAGCAAGGTATCTACCATGCAGAAACATTCCATACCCTGCCCCTTTGGATTTATTATTTTTTTAACTAATTTATTTTTATTGGATATTTTACTTATTTATATTTCAAATGTTATCTCCTTTTCACAGTTTCCCCTTCAGAAAATTCCTATACCATCCTCCTTCCTCCTGCTTCTATGAGGGTGCTCACTCACCCACCCACTCTCACCTCCCTGCCCTGGCATTCTTCTACATTGGGGCATCAAGCCTTCACAGGACCAAGGGCCTCTCCTCATGTTGATGTCCAACAAGGTCATCCTCTGCTACATATGAAGCTGGAGCTATGAGTCCCTGCTGGTGTACTTTTTAGTTGATGGTTTAGTCCCTGGGAATTCTGGGGGGTCTGGTTGGTTGATATTGTTGTTTTTCCTATGGGGTTGCAAACCCCTTCAGCTCATTCAGTCCTTTCTTTAGCTTCTCTTTGGGAACTCCATGCATTGTCCAATGGTTGTGTTCCAGGCTCTTCCCCACTTTCTCTTCTATTAGTTTCAGTGTATCTGGTTTTACGTGGAGGTCCTTGATCCATTTGGACTTGAGCTTTGTACAAAGAGATAAGAATGGATCAATTTGCTCTGGATTTTTTATTTATAATAATCTTTAAATGGCAATTATGCTCTAGCTTATGCTTTCTCTTTCTCTTCACAATGGACCCTGAGCAGTGTTTTTACTTATTTTTAGTTTCATAGATAAGAACTAAATTTACATCATCTCTACCCATGTATCCCATGCCAACTCCTCCCATGTCTCCCATTCCCATCAAACTCTTCCTTAGTTTTTATTGTCACATATATATGTATATAAACAACCTTTTGAGTTCATTCTATGTATATCGTGTATGTGTGTGTGTGTGTGTGTGTGTGTGTGTGTACCTTTTTGTATTTAGAACTTATTACTTTGAATTTAACAACTTATCAGGAGGCTTATCCCTGGAAATCACTGAATCTCTCTCTCTGTCTCTGTCTGTCTCTCTGTCTCTGTTTCTTTCTCTCTCATTAGTTATTTATCGCTTATAGCTGCTCATTTTGCGGGGGACTTTGTGAAATTATCTTTATTTATATAAGATCCGCAAGAGTGGGTCACATGCTCTGAGAGTGCATTTTGTAAACAAGACAGAAAAGATACCATGAAATGAAATGTAAACATGTGACTACCTAAACAAGACCTGCATAATGGAAAAAGCACTTGACATGCCAATATGGCATATATATATATATATATATATATATATATATATATATATATATATAGAGAGAGAGAGAGAGAGAGTGAGAGAGAGAGAGAGATAGATAGATATATAGATATTATCTTTATTATGTGATCTTTGCAACTTAAGAACTAACAGAGAATTTATATGAAAGAAAATCTAGAGCCATAGATGCAGTTCTATAAAGTGATTTGAGTAAATATAATAAATACAACTGAAATAAGCTATAGAAAATAGTGCTGAGTATTAAATTTAAGTCAGACAAGAAAGGAGTAGAAGGTTTTGATAGATTACCAACACTATGAAGAAAAGCAGTTTGTAATAACATTTTGAGTTACATGGAAATTTGAAATTGTAGTGATTATTTGACATGATTATTTGAAAAAGACTGATTATATATTTTTGTTGTTTTGACAAAAATATGAGAGGGCGAGCAAAGTGAAGAGAAAGTATATTTTGGCCCATGTTTTCAGAGACTTCAATCCATGATTCTTTTGTATCATTTTATATGAATCAATGAATGCTAAGGCAGAATATCATGCTGGAAAATGTGCGGAACATTTCGTTTTCAACATGGACCTCATTAATGTGGGAAAGGTCCTGAGTCAAGCTACAACATTCAAAGATACAACTTATGATCATCCTATGTTTTTGCCACTTCTGTGATACATTCCATCTATAAATTATTCTTCTCACAGTTCAGCATATGTGGAAAATTTTTCTAAGTGCCTTGAATGCTTTACCATTTAAATATTTTTAATGTCAGTAATCTCAGACTTAGACTTTCAAATTCTGCCTTCTACCAGGGCCTTTGAACAAGGAAATAGTTCATTTAATTGCTTTGCCATTTTATAACAAATATCTTCTTTAATACACTTTCAAGTAAATTACTTAATTTACAAGTAAATTAAAATGGCCATATTTAAATTTGTTGTCAGTTTCATACATGTACAAAATTTATTGAGTTTACTCTCTGTTATCTTATTCTTATTCCCTGTCTATCTTTCCTCTGCCCTGTAAGTCTTTTTCCAACATTTTGTGTCTTTTGTGTTGTGGTTAAGATGAACCAGAGCCATCTGCATGACAATAGATTTTAGGACTACACTTTAAGGGAATCAACTTTTTATTTTCATTTTGTAGCTTGAGACTCTTTGTCTTTCTATTCCTGGTGACATTTTTGTTCTTAAATATATACAGCACTTCAGAGATCTTTATGAACTTTGGTGAATATTACAATATGAAATTTGTAAATGTGGACTAAACAATTTAACCAATATTTGGATGCAGAAAAACTAGAGACCAAAAAGAAGTTAACTGTAAAGGTCTTATCCAAAATGTCTGATAAATTAGAATCAAAGTAAGTATGTGACTTTCTGATTTCATAGCAAATGTTCTTTCAATAGCAGCATGTTAAAAGACTTCTATATTGACAACTGAGTACCTTATATATGAGACAGAAAAAAATGATTATACAGCTAAGTACATGGTTTTGAACATATTAATTTCCATTTTTTCCTGACTTTGCTCATATGTGAAATGAAAATGACAAATGTCAGTTTTTAGATTTGTTGGATTCAGGGAGATTATGCCTTTAAATAGCATGTTGTGTGGCTTAGAAAAGACAGCCATTATTGTACCTATTATTATATACTTGTGAATCCTGATTTAATGTAATATATTCATGGTATACATACTTTGTGATGGTTCATTCTTTTCATAATGTCTCTGTCTTTATTTGATTTCAAAAGTTCAGAAAACATGTAATTTATTAAAATTGTAAATAAATATCAAATAATAGTTATAAGGCAGTTTACTTCTCTTTAGCTGAAAATGTTTTCAATGAATTTTATTGTAGTTATAATAATCCAAATAGAATAGATCTTTGAATATTTACATTTGAGTACATAATTATTTCATTAGAGTTTACATTTCTTTTTATATGTTTGTATATATGTGCATTGGAAGCTTTGCACATGCCATGATGCATATATGAAAGTCAGCAGACATATTGCAGGAGTCAGCTATCTCCTTCCATCATGTCTTATCCAGGAATCATCCTCAAGTATTCATGCTTGATGTCAACCTTTCTGTGTTGACCCATATCAATGTTCCATCATTTCACTTATTTTCATGAGAATTATAAAGAATTCATTTGAGTTACCTTTTCTTCATATGGATTAGTTAACTATTTCATTTAAATTAGTTTTTAAATACTTTCTCAAGGCCTTAGTGTATTTTTGAAGAAAATAATGAAGGGTCTGCAAAACCCCATAGTGACCAGTATATAGTGGGCAAACTACCAGATATAAAATACCAGGAAGTTTACAAAGATAAGACATTAAATATTAAGGAACCTGATGAAAGACAATACAACCATTATGTTCCAATAGAATTTTTTCATATAACCCACATGAGAGGCATTGTCACACTCAGATCCATCTTTTTATCAACATTTGTATACATAGAAAGTTGTCTAATTGTCAGTTATGGAGAATGATCACGTGTGCCTTGATCTTTTGTATGGACACATTTAAGAAACTCATATCTTTTAGTAAATATCCAAATTGTGGTTGCAAATCTGAAAAGTAAATTCTTGGATTTATAGTTGACTGTCTGTTGGAACACAGCAAGAGTTATTCATATATATTTTTAGCATAAAGCTGATTCACTTTGTCTCAAAATTATAAACTACAAATTAGATAAATATTTTCTCTATGTTATGGTTTTTAGTCTAATGATAGTTATAATTTTTTGCTTCTATGACAGGCTTTGAAAAGATGTGGGTCTTCACTACATAAAAATGCAATAAATTAACAGAAACTACTGTGTTAGAGAAATAATAGTCCATATGTTTACGAATGCTGATGGGATGCCTGGTTGGCATCCAAGGATGCTAAGGCTAAACAAAGTTTCCATCTAATAATGAATATCATTTCTCACTTTTTGTCCTTATGAGCTGAGGGACTGAAATATTCATGACCAAATGCTTACCTGTGAAGAAGCTGTGTGTTGCAAAACTGTGGGTGCTAATATAATGATTACAGTGTTTGGTTAAGCCTATAAATCAGAAACATTGTTGTGCAAAGCAAATTTTCTATCTTGCTTTAAAATCAATGTTCACTAAAGCTTAAACAAGTTTTTTTCTATTATATTGAAATTTGAAATTAGAGGAAAATGCATGCTATTTGATAGTTTCAGAATATGTGTTCTGTATCATGCAGTTTTGATTTCTATGATGTTGTTTCTCTACATTTATACTGAAGTGATAGTTGCTTTACTTCCACCCTCTTTAATATGTTCATTGTGGTCCAAATTTGAATTTCTCCTACTGTTATGTCCCATTTCTAACATAGCATAATACCTTTAAAATGCACTGAACATGCTATTATTAAACATAAGTAAGTATATAATAGTGTGCCATCAAGTAAGGTAATATAAAAAAGAATTAGAAATTAGTTACCTGTGAACTTTTTCTTTAATAGAGAAAAAATGTTTTCCTTGAACTAATATTTGTATATCTTAGTTTCGTAAATGGGAGACAGAAATGACTGATTTTTATTTGATAGTTGTTATAAAATGAAAATGCCCAATAATATTAAACTTGTTTGATGTTTTATTTATTAAAACAATAACATGATAGTTAATTTTCATGATCAATTCAACTGGATAGAGATGCCCTAGAGACACACCTCTTACTGTGTATGAGTATGTTTTCAGAAAGTTGCAACTAAAGAGAAAAGGCATCCCCTGAGTTGGGGTGGTACCATCTCCTAAACTAGTATCTCCAACTGAATTAAAGGAGGGAGACAGCTGAGCATTAGCAGACATCATTTTCAGATCCCTGACTGTATATACAATATACACAGCTGCCACAAGTTCTTACTGCCATGATGAATTTTAACCTTAAACTTTTAAAACAATAAGTTTAATGCCACCCTAAGCTACATGAGTCTTGACTTAAAAAAAAAACCACATAGTACAAAAGAGTCAGATAGTAGCATGATTATTACTATCAGTTGGACATTCTGCATTAGAAAGCAGAAATATGGGTAGTGTGTAGTTTAGTGATGACAAGAATGGGAGGAAAACCTGGAGGTAAAAGTTAAAAATATTAACAACAACAAAGGAGAACCCTCACCCTTCCCATTGAAACAATAGGAAAAGTGGCCTGAAGGCAATAACTCCACCCACCAAAGGATTCAACTTGTTAACATGCAAATCTGTTTGAAACAACAGAGCTTGAACTGAGAATGCAATTGATTGGGTGCCCAGGTGGATAACAAATGCAGAAAGATGGATGTTTTCATATTTAGTTTGGGGTGCAGAAGAGCTCCATAGCATTGTCTATGTAGAAAGTCATGGTTATTTGTAGGGAAAAAAATAAGGCTGGGATCCCAGGGTTCCTCCGCTGAGAAAGCTCTGAGTTCCTCCAGCTGGAAGTTGGGCCAGGCTGCTCATTAACTAAAAAAGCCTCTCCCCGGCTCCTCACGGTTCCTCATGGCGGTGCCCCAACACACTAGGAAGTCCTTGGGTTTCCAAACTGGTTTATTCACATGGCGGATGGTGGATGGATCTAGATGCATACCCCCTAAAACCCAGAATGGACCTGAGTTAAAAGGGGAGGGGAAAGGGGGGGAGGGGCTGGGGAGGAATGTTTAATTGGCTCCACCTCTGGCCTTCAGGTACCTCATTAGTATGTAAATCTCTCTAGGGCCTGTTCACACCCTCCACCTGTATATGTGACTGAAGGGTGAAGGTGGAATGGAGATTAGACCTAGTGTTAGACCCTACAGTTATTTGTGCCAATATTCCAGAAAGCTGATGAGGTCAGACAATTTGTGTATGGTAAGATTCCCTGCAAATGGGCTAGAGAGGCCATTGTGTGAAGCTAAGAAAGTAAAACCTGCCTTGCAATGCAGAGCATATGATGCTAAACAACAGAACAATAGTGGCTATATACTAAAGAACCTAAGAGACATGTTATAGGTACTGTAGGCAAAAGAATTGGAAAGACAAGCCTACTCAAGCTTTTTAAGGCCCAGGTGATGGAACCATGGTCTATTTGCATATTTCTGGATATGGAAATTTAGTATTTGTGTTTCTTTTCCTGGATTTTGGTCTTGCTTTGGTCCACTTTTTCTATGATATCCCCATTTCTCTCCTTTAAACCAGGAATACTTATTCTTTGTCGTTATATTTTGTAAGTTTTTTCCCAGAGGATATGAGTGAAGGAGCTGTCCTATGCCTTAGAAGAGACTTTGGCTTCTGCATAGTGTTAGATCTGCTGAAGACTCTAACAGATATACTGAATACATTTTGAATTATGAGTAGTTCATGGGCCTTCATATGAAGCCAACGTGTCATATATTATTATTTTAAATGTGATGCGTTTGAGTGAAGTTAACAGGGATGAAACTTAATGGTTAGTCTTCATTGGTAACCTGATTGGGTTTAGACCACCTAGGAGACACCTAGTTGTACCTATCTTTCATGTTGTTTCAAGAGATGTTTACCTGAGGAGGAGGAATCTATCAGATCATGCTGAGGGGGAGGAATCTATCAGATCATGGTAGGTGTCATCCATGTTTGGGGATTATATACTGAATAAAAAAATACAAAAGTATCTGAGTGTAAGCATTAGTATCTTCTTTCTTCCTGACTGAAAAGGCAAGTATCTGTCTCAGGTTCTGCCACTATGGCTTACCCACCATAGTGAAATCAATTCTTGAATTTTTACATAAATTCTTCTTTTATACTGTTTTTTATTGAGTATTTGATCACACAGCACAAGATTAGTAGCTAATGCAGATAATATTAACAAAACATGCTATATGCCCAAGAATCTGAGACATTATGTTATATATTCACAAGATCTATATGAAGTACATTTGTATTTCTGAGTTTATAAAACAAATCAAATTATGGATCTATGTGTATGGATATGACATTGTTTTTCTAAGAATTTATTTTCAGAAACCTTGTTTATGGGCTCTACAATTGAGTTCTAACAATATAACTTGAACTATTATCCCAAAAATGATTTACAAAGAACTTTTTTGTGCTTATGAGAAAGTCAATATCTGAAAGTTTTATGAGTATATTTTATAGGGACTCTTCATTATCAACTAATTGTTGCACCATTATTTCATTACAAAATTTTGGGACTAGAAACATAATTAAGAGCACTTGAACCACTTGTTTGTGACCTGGGTTTAGTTCCCCATGACTACAATGGGGGGCTCAAAACTGCGTGTCATATGTCTTCACTGGGTGGTGTATAAGTGCATGTAATATACCCATATTGGGTATATTACAACTGCTTGTGATTCCTGTTTCATGGGAGCCAATAACCCTTTCTTGCTTTTTTGTGTACCTGTGCATACATGGAGTACATAAATTCATTCAAGCACATACACATAAATTAAAACAAAATTTAGGGCATTTTGTTACTCTTCTGTCTTATTTACTCCTTTTGATTTTTTTCTTCTTTGCTTCTTAATCACACAGGTAAGATAAGAAAAGGAACTGAATGTTCCTGAAGCATGAATAACGTATTAGATTTACCTTGGTGATTCAATCACCTTCACTCAATAACACAGATACTCTAGAGTTTAATATGATCACCATTTTATCATTACAGTGTAACCAAAGGCTAGGGTTTTAAAGTGATTTAGAATCTTCCTTTTGGTAAATGGATTTTCTTTCTACTCTCAGTCTATTCTGAGAAAGTTTATGCATAATGTTTCTGTTAATCCCCTATGTATGGTTTAAATGAGAAATAAGACATTCATTATGGAAAAAAGAGATGTAAATATTGAATAATAATTTATTGTATGAAGAAGCTGATTAAATGTCAACTCCTAAAGGAAAGAATAAAAATGTAATCAAACCTTCTCTAGGTCATATATTGAAATACTATTTCTATTTCATCTTATTAAATTGATCAAAGTAAACTTTGTATTTTACTAGCATATTTTTGCCTAATTTTGTCCCCAACATTTCCATGTAAAAATGGGTGAATTATTTTGTAAAATTTTGAATAAAATGGACTGGAAAATATTAAAACATACATTATATATGTATATGAATATATATGCATATATATGTATATGAATTTGTTAGTGAATACATAAAATATTTTTAAATGGGATAATATAATGGCATAGAAATTAATAGTATTTGCTATCTTTAGCTATTTGTATTAGAACTTTTTCTATAAACAGCTAAATTAACTTGGTAATACTTTATGAGTAGTTTGAGTAGCTATACTTTTAAGTCAAACTATTTGTTAAGTTATACCAGTAGGCAGTTCGTCCTAGGTCTGTTGATATTCAATGTTTAGTCTAATCAGCAGATCCTCTTGTCTCCTTACTGCCTACTTTACAAATTATGGATCACTGGGCAAATGTTTCCAGACTTCTATTTTCTGCTGTCTACTCATTGCAGTTTATAAATCAATAGAAGAAAATGCCACTTTTTACTTTCTTTAATGATTAGTTCTGCTTGGATTTATCCTTTCTGTGTGACTGTCACCTTCTAAAACTGTTTACTTAGAACCATTGGAGCTGAAGTGTATAGAAAATTTTGTACCTTAGAGTCACAGAATATATGCACTTGTTTTACTTAAGAAGTTAGAATAATGGCAATTTCTCATGTGCGTCAACTCAATTACTTTTTTTTCTGCTACCCAATTAATATTTGTCAAATCTCCATTATGAGAAGTATAAGTTCCACATTGAAGATATATAATATAGATCTATGTAGCATATTTGATACATATCTACATAGCATATATGTATACACAACATATGCTACATATAGATGCAATAAAATTACTAAATATATACAATGCTCATTTCCATAGAAATTACCATTTTATTTGTAAGGAAGTATCTAATACACCTTGACAATAAATAAAAATGTATTTGCAAAAGTACTGTTGTCCATTAAAATGTGGATTTGTATGTAATTATTATTCTCTTTGTTACTTTGCTTCAACATTGCCATTTGTTGTTGTGTTGCTTTGCTCTATATATGTTTGAATGGCAGCATTTCAATCAAGTTTAAAAGAAATAGACCTTCAATACTGTAGTGTGTGGACTGCCCCTACTCACAGAGAGTGGAGCTTATTATAAATGGTACCATTTTGAAGGATATCTAGTAGTTTCTTTTAAAATGCATAGTTAGTGTAGTTTTAGTAGATTTTTCCATATATGTTGAAATCTGTTAGGAAAAGAAGAGAGCACACCATTACCATTGGTTAGACTAGGAGGTACCTTGAGGAGATAAGAGATGCAAATTTTTGGACATTACATCTTAGTTGGTAAGGAAAGAACAAAGATGCATTAGGAAGTGCTGATTCCTGCTATCACCAATGCTCAGTAGTTCAGCACACACATGCAGGATGCTGATCTTCTTGTCCTCCCTGCACACACTCAGTGCTCAGTAGAGTGCAATTAACTTGGCTGCAGCAATTGCTGAGCAGGTGACTTGATTACACTGAAATCAGGCAGAAAATATCCTTTTCTGGTCACTCAAGTGAATCAGTAAAATTATGGAGCAGCAAAACTAATTCAATGCCTTGGGCCATCAGAAATGCCACTTCCTGTAAGTCAAGCCTTCACTTAGTGTGAAATCATTTTGTTTTATTGTCTTTCACATAATGCTTATTTGAACTAATCCACTTATGATATGTGAATTAATGAATGTGTTTAGATAGTTTCAGTTAGTCAACTGTTTGTCTACTAGTGCTTAAATATTTCATCATTATTTTTGAGAGCTTCTTCATACATGAACTCTGTATTTACATAATTTATGGCTCTCCTGTCCCCTTTACCTCTTTCCATACCACCAATTTTCCTTAAATTCAAGACCTAGTCTTTTTTTTAAAATTATTAATTGATAATATGTGTGTGTGAGGGTGTGCATGTGGGGATATGTTTTTGTGTTTCTATATATGAGCTACTCAGTCTATTTTATGTTACACATACATATCTGCACACATATACACATAGACATACTCATACACATACATTTGCATATATAATGTTTCTAGGGCTGACTACTTAAGACAGAATAACCCATCAGGGGGCTAGTACTTCGGAATGCCTGGCCCTCCCTCTCTCAGCAGCCATTAATTGCCTATAGCTCATTATCTATGGGCAGGACCCTGGGAGTTTCTTCCACTCACACTGGCATGTGAATAGGTGTTGTCATTTTTCATGCCATTTATATGTGCCTATGTTGTGAGGATTTTATGGGTTCAAGGTAACACTGTCAACAGATAGCATGATCTTCAGCCTCTTACAATCTTTCTGTTTCTTCTATAGAGTCCCCAAAGCCTTATCTTTAGGGTTAGTGTTGTAGAAATAGCAATTGGGTTGGATAATATATGGCCATTTGTTCTCTGAATTTTGATCAGATGTTACTTTCTGTAGCTATCTCTGTGCAAAAAGTAACTTCCTTGATTAGAGGTAAGAGCTATACCTATCTGTGAGTATAAGGGTACTTATTGAGAATAAAATTTAGAATAATACTGGTTTAGGAAAGAGGCAGTGGTAGGCTTTCCTCTGGATCAATGACCTCTCTAGACACAGGTGGGTTTACAGTACCTGGCATGAATTTCCTGTTGTGTGGGCCTTGGTCTAATTAGACTGCTGTTGATTATCCCTGAGATATAAGTGCTACTATTGAAACTTTGTGGATATCTTCCCAGGCTGATCATTGATGTGGTTTATAAGCTTTAAAGCAGAGTAGGACTATTGATTGATTTTCTCCATTGACAGCTTGAATAACACCTTTACATACTATAAGAACTAATCTTTGTGAAAGATTGTAGATTAGTTACAGCATGATTCTTCCAAGTCCTTTTTCCAAAATGTGTTTTTCTTCAGTAATAGGGTCTTACCCTCAAATTCTGGGGGACAACCAAGATCAACAACATCACTACTGTTTGGGGAACCTCTTATACTTCTACTACCAATGACTTGAAGGGGGGGTTCTTATTCTTAGTACTGGGAGTTTTATTAGCATATATCTCTAATGGGTAATATAATTACCCCAAGAGGCATACCTTTATTAGAGAAGTAAATATAGAGGAACAGTGAGGGAGGAAGAAAAATATCATTAAGTATGTTTGGAAAATTCATTTGAAAATATATTTTTAATAATTAATCATTATACATATGTAAAATATGTTTAATTGTATAAACATCTTGATGTTGAGTACGAAAATATTATAGTTGGTACAAAGCAGTCTTTATGATTTAAAATTGATTCACAATGGGAAATAAAAGTTCAAATAAGATAGAATCTAATAAAATTTTGCATCTACTGCATCGGTCTTAATAGAAATTTAGACATCTAGAGTCTATAAAATGGAACATAACTTTAGTTAAATGGAGATATTTTAAGTGAGACATAATTTCCTGCTTATATTTTCTGTTCTTGTTTTTAATTTCTGAATAAAGTCTCCATGTGTCCAGAGTAGGTTTATTGTGATTAACAAAGTAATTTTATTTTAATTAGCAAGATAAGAGATCTTTATTTACTAGTACTGCTGATACATTGAAACCACCTTTTTCAAAGTTTGGAATACTAAGGGATAAGATATTTTCTCAGGTTTGTAAAATATATTTGTGTATATTAAAGGTATACAGTAGAATCTTAATGTACATGATATAGCTTTTAGTTGTCTCTGGAATGAGACAAAGTATTTAGGCCATGAATTTTAAAGTATTTCACAAAGAATATGTAGTACATCCAATTACGTACCTACTTCTGTTTATTGAGTATTCAAATATTTCTGTATTGGTTGACACTTTGAACATCAGTAAATTATTACAATTTAGAATATATAGTCTAAATTATGTATATACATGTATATACTTTATTGAAAATTCTATTAAATAGGTTAAAAATCAATCTATTTTAAAAATAATGGTATTAAGAAATTTCAAACACTGATTATAGAAAAAATATACTGTGTCTCTAAACTGAATTATATCAAGTGAGAAACAATAGCATTATCATCTGTATCAAAATATAGTGATTTTGTGATATGATGTTCCAAAGTAGAAGCATTCATCTCACTGAATCTCAAATATACAAATACCTTATTAAAGTAAATTAATATGTAAATATAAAACGTAAGATTTTGATTTCTAGCTCTCAAGATAAAGAAATGCATACTGATATCTCACATCTAATCTACATTAGAGTAATCCACTTTTGTAAGTATAATTTAATTTTGTCAGTATATAAAACAGTTTAATTTCCATTTTCTGTTAAAAATATAAGAGAAAATCTATGTAGTGAAAATTTTCACAAAATTTACAATACCACTAATAAAGTACAGATTTGTTAAATGGTCTTCAATAAAATTTTTCTCTATAAAAAAAAGGAAGAAAGAAAGAAAGAAAAGAAAGAAAGAAAGGAAGGAAGGAAGGAAGGAAGGAAGGAAATTTTAAAATGCTTCTATACAAGGTTCTACTTATGTTTTAGTAAATCTACATTTGACATTATGGGCATATTGTTAAGAATAGTTAATTGGAGTAAAATTTATTTGCATATTAATATGTTCAGTTACTTTCAGAGTTTACTTTTTAAACTTAATATCCATGTATAATCTTTTGGTCAAAGATGCAGTAAATGAATATAGTTATTAACCCACTAGTACTTACCTTTAATAATTTACTAGATTTATGCTGATAATATAACCATCTTCATTATCTAATAACAAATATGAGTCTCATTTTCCTGGTTCTTTCAATGTGTATATTTATAAAAGGTAACTGTATCAATCTTTGTCTTGATGGTTGGAGTCTTTGGATATTAAATTATATTGTCTCTAAATACAAAATTGTATGTTCTATAAAGATATAATTTAAGTGTTCTGTTTTTGTAATATCTTTGTTATATCCATTTTTGAAGACACACACACATGTATGTATATATGTGCATATATTTACAAACATATACACACATATGTATCCTTTGGGATTTTCATACAATGTATTTTGATCATATTCCCTGCTTCCCTCAACAATTCCCATATACATCCCCCCTTCTCTCCCTACCTAATTTGTGTTGGATTTGAGACAGGGTATCACAATGTAGCTCTGTTGTCCTCGAACTCACTATATATACTAGGCTTGTCTTAATCTCACAGAGATACACCTGCTTCTGTCCCTCAATTTCTGGGATTGAAGGCTGTGAAACTATGCCTGACTTGTATCTTTTTTTAAAAAACCCATCAAGACAAATATGTACTATGCAAATACTCTTGGGTGTGTGATCTTGCATTAAAGCTTGGTCAGCTCACTCTTATACTTCTAGAGACAATAGTCTGCCCTCCCATCAGCTAACAACTGCCAGTATCTACATGGCTTGGGGTTGGTTTGTGTTCCAAGCTTCTGTCTCTATGCTGAACCTTGGCTTGGCTTGGGTTTATACAGGTCTTGTTCATCCTGCTGTGAGTTTATATGTTCAACTGCACTGCTGTGAATAGAAGACACTGAGTTCTGGTATCCATATATTGTCTGGTTCTTATACTCTTTCTACCCCCTCCTCTACAATTATCCATGAGAAATATATATTATACTCCTTCCTCTCAAATTGTACCCAGGGAGGCACAATTAATTATTGTGCAGAATAATTGATCTTTTTGCAGCTTAACTTAGCAATTAAAATTCTATTAAATGACAACTACAGGAACAGTCTTTTATTTTTCTTCTTCATGTTGTTCAATATTATAATAAACATATATGAGGTACCTGGTGAAATATTGTTGACTTTACAGGAGGTAAAAATCATTCTTTCCAGACATTTCCACGAGTAAACATTAGTCTATGATTATAGCTATATGCTGTCAATTTATCAGAGTCCTAAGGAGAATTCAATGATGCACAAATAGTCAGTGATGGGCATCTTGATCAAATGTTTGGGTTCTGCACACAATGCACTAAAACTTGGAACACTGTAGTAGAAACTACTGAGCATAATACATAAAATGGTATAGTTATTTTGCCACTGCTAAACTCAATGCCTAAAGATACATTTTGCATGGAAAATATGACTTAACGCAAGCTCTGAAAATGAACAGGAAAGGAAGAAGGGAGGAAGTGTGGTTTCAGTGTCCCCTCAGTAGCAATAAATGAAAGATTTGTTCCTCATTAAATGATTTCTTGATGTTTCTCAATAGATTTTCAGCTAAACACTTGTTAATCCCAAAGCTCTGACAAGCGCGGCCAGCAGAATTATGCCAACCACTGCTACAAATAGCTAGTGTACATGAAACGGTAATCATTGCTTTCCAGTCTATTATTAGATTAACTTCA
Organism: Arvicanthis niloticus; assembly: GCF_011762505.2. Lineage (NCBI taxonomy): Eukaryota > Metazoa > Chordata > Mammalia > Rodentia > Muridae > Arvicanthis > Arvicanthis niloticus. Next base: position 65,340,697 of record NC_047679.1, read on the forward strand.
TAGGGATTGCTGTTTTCTCCTGTGAGTTGAGGCATAAATGACATGCTTTACCCTCCAATAAATCTAATAGCAGAGTGGCTATGACATGATGTTCATAGCCCTAGTCCCAGGACAGATTATTTTTGATTGCTTCAGGAGTTTCGAGCAGCTTGAAACCATTAGAATTTAAGACATCATTGAAATGTTACAGTGTATCTAACTCATACAGAATATTGCTGATTCTGAATTATATAGTCACAGCTTTTTGCCCAATGGTATTGATTGTCACTCTGTGACTAACTTTGGAAACTGGGCATAAATAATCAATTGAGTTGACAAAAATTATACATAAGAATGAAACAATGCACTAAAGAATGATGTCTCTAATAAGGATTTCTAACATTTATGATTAACTGGGGTGGGGGAAATTTTTCATCCATATGTTGCATGTAACAACTTTGCTTCCTTCTTTTAAGTTACATGATAAATAAATGGTAAGAGATATCAAACCTTATACAAAAGTGGCTCTAAATACATTTTTTTCTGCAACAAAGCAATTTTATTTTCTCAACAGATAAGTAACTTGTTGACATTTCCTTTTATTTTAATATGTTTTTATGAAAGGTTAAATACAACCTGTTTACTATTTTATATCACTTCAGAATGACTAAAATAAGTAAGTGTTCAGTAGAAAATGTGTTTTCTCCTCATTGTGAAACCTTGAATCTCTCAACTAGCAGAACTCATTCCAATTGCTTCCTGAACACAATTTAATTTTAGGTGTATCTTTATGTGTTGAGATTAAGGTGATGTTTTTTTCTATGAACTTCTTTGACTGTGCTTATTGTATATTAGTACAGGTCTTATCTTTTATTCCTCTAGCGTATATCCTTCAGTATATCTTGTTTCAGAGATTATACAATACAATCACCTTATTTGCTAAATCACCTAACCTTTTAAAATTAAATTTATTTATTTATTTATTTTTCACGTATTCACTTTACAATCTATTCACTGGCACCCTCCTGGTCACCCCCTCGCACAGTTCTTCCCCATTCCTCCCCCGATTTTCCTCTGAGTGGTTGGGGCACACTGTATTTCCCCATCTTGGCACTTCAAGTCTCTGTGAGGCTAGAAGCTTCCTCTCCCACTGAGGCCAGACAAGACAGCCCACAGACAGGCAACAAGTTTTGTGATAGCCCACACTACAGTTTTTCGGGGACCACATGAAGACCAAGCTGCACATCTGTTACATACGAGCAGGGAGGCCTAGGGTCCAGCCTGTGTATGCTCTTTGGTTGGTGATTCAGTCTCTGAGAGCCACAAAGTTCCTAGTTATTTGGTCTTTCTATGGAGTTCATGTCTCCTTCGGGCCTGCAATCCTTCCTCCTATTTCTCTATAAGAGTCCCCAAGCTTCATCCACTATTTGGCTGTGGGCATCTGCATCAGTTTCAGTCAACTGCTGGGTGGAACCTCTTAGAAGAGGACAATATGTTTCTTTCTGCAAGCATAACAGATTATGATTAATAGTGTTAGGGACTGGTGCTTGCCCATGGGATGGGTCTCAATTGGGCCAGTTATTGGTTGGCCATTCCCTCACTCTCTGCTCCAATCCTTGTGCCTGCATTTCTTGTAGAGAGGATAAATTTTGTCTTAAAAGTTTTGTGGGTTGGTTGGTATCACTATCATTCCACTGGGGTTCCTGTCTGGCTGCAGGAGGTAGTCTCTTCGGATTCCATATCCCCAGTGAGTGATTCTTGGTTGCCTCCTTTATCCCAGGTCTCTGTCTTGTCCTGGAGATACCCCCTTCCTCCTCTGTCAGTTGCAGATTTCCATTCATTCTCATGGCTATCTTGCCACCTAATCTTAATGGGTCCAAATTCATCTATGACTGTACTTTTGTGTTTAACACATGTAAAACTGACATTTCACATTATTCCATATTCCATACTTTTCAACTTAATACTTTTGTGACTTAAAAATAAGTAGATGCATACTGTTTAACACTCTTCTTCATTTCAGACATACTTATCTGGGAGAAACTGTAGTGCTAATTTGCAACTAAAAAATTGAAAGCATCATAGCAACCACTGATATCCACCCCTTTCTTTACTAGTTATAAAATAGCACTTCGTGTACCCCTTTCTTTCCCTATGTCACCACAATATAAAAAACTACAATATATTTAATGATATGTTTCTTTCCACTGTATAAGGCAGTGACATTATTGCAAAGCACCCTAGGCATTATAACTAATGAGGGAGCTAAAGATGTGTCTTTTAAAAATGAAAGATTGAAATGCAAAACACTTTGAATTGCTTTAATCAGAAATTTTGGGTATTTAAAAAATTGTAACAATGCAATTCATTCTAAGAAAATGCACAGTATGCTTGAGTATAGCTGCATATAGAATAAAATGTACTATAATTTGATCGAGAAAGGGTTTCATGATTTTATATCAAGACTTCTTAAACAAAAGGATCTACAACTAATGTGAATCTAATTTAATCTAGTAATTGTCAGCTATTCATTGTGTATAAGAGTCACTTAAAGCTTCTACATTGTAGTAGTGTGACAGAATTCACTCTAAAGAAAAATGGCAATGTTCTCAAAGAAATAATGTTTATTGTTTTATAATGTACATTTTATTAACTAACCAAATAAATAATTATGTCAGTTACTGTACAGTGTAGTTTATAATCAAGGTCCAAGAAGCTGTTACAGTTTGGGAACAGAATTCACTGTTAAAATGTACGTAATAATAAAGAAGTGTGTTTAGATATTTAGTAAGTATAAGTAGGTTGAAAACTTTAATAGGTAGAGACATTTAGTGAGTATATGTAGGTAGGAAATTTTAACATATAAATAGGTATGTCAAGCAGTCAAGTGAATTGGATATCTTTGATTTGATACAGCCTAATATAAGGCCAAATATGTTAAATAACTGATTCTTATTTCTACATCACTTAAGTTTCCTGAGTGGAAATATTTTTCCCTAAACATCAGTTACAAACTTTAAACATTATTATCAAGTAAAATGATTCCTGCATATATACATGTGAATACTTTGACAAAGATACCCTAGTGACTCTGCAGGGCAAGTTTGGATATTGTGATCTTTAAAAAATCCATTTATTGTGCTGTTAATTGAATAGAGAACATTGTCCAAGGGTGCTATGTCAATGAACTACATCTCCAGCCAACAGTATTCTCTAAATATATATGTGGGGTTTTATTTTCTATTAAGGCTACTTTAGAAAAACTTTAATGCTACTGCATCATGTAGTATGCAGAGACTTTGGAGATGTTAGTGAGAACTTAATACAAATCATTTGCTATGAAGTATAACACAATAATGGTCTCAATCATAGGCTATCTGTGTGTAGTTAAAATCATCACTATCATCATCACCATGAACACCAGCACCACCACCATCACCATCACTTTGCAAACAACAAAAGCAACAGTTTTTCATAAAAACTGCATTATATTAATTATAGTTTCTTCCTCATTAGAAATGTGATTTCTGTTTTACTCTTAGTTTTACATGCTTAATTCAATTCATTAGAAAGTTGTTACATATGATTTTACTGAAAATAGAGACAGTGTGCCAAATAGAGTATGCTAATAGAAGTTTTTACAGAAGTGTTATATAGCATGTAGTAACATGTGTTTTATTAAATCAGTTACACGTGTTTGTAAATTACAACTTGGGAGAGAGCTGCACTAGAGAAAGCTGTTAAGTTAGTCTCTATTATAACTTTTTGTGTTTGACAATATTTTTTTCTCACTCTGTGATGCCATCAAGAGGTCATATAAAAATGTGAATTTTATTTTTATTTAATTTCTGATTCTTTGGTAAGCCCTTTTCAAAATTTTAAGAAATACATTTTAGTCATGCTTTTTTTTTCTTAAGTTGTTCTATGTTGTATGAGAAAATGTGAATTATATGTACTTTGATGATGCAAAATATTGTAGTTGGTGCTATTGTTACTATGATTTGAATTTATTTGTTTTCCTTTTAGTTACTACTTTGATAGTGATGTATGCTACATTATGGGATTGGAACATATATAAAATGAGAGAAATATGATTTTGTGGGCATCAAAGTTTTTTCTGATCTATAAAATATGTTTAATTATCTCAAAAATATTATTCATCCACTGTTTCAATCTCAAGTGGTTAATAACATGAAGTAAATCCACACACCTGAAACATATATCTTATGTGCACTGAAGCATACTTCTAAAAACAGCAATGCTATCCCAAATCTCATGCATGCTGAAACACTTTATTATTTATGGCTTAGGAGTTTGTATATATTAAATGTAAATGTAATGAATTTTATAAAATATATATCTTTCCTTATGTAAGAAATAAGTTTCAAGTCTCACATATGTTCTTTAAAAGTAACAGTCTCAATATTTACAAGAGCAAGTCACTAGGGAATTCCAAATGCTATCAGTTGAGCAAGCAGCCCCCATTGGGAGAAACTCTTTTTCTTATTTCTATCATCCTATCATTTACTGTAGTAAAACATAAAGCATAATTCTTCTCATTGAGAGGAAAAATGGTAATTAAATTTAAGTAATAAAAATGCAATTTAGCAAAACTTAAGTTTTTTTTTTTTACTATTTTAAGCCCATTATTTTTAAAATTACTTGAGTATTAAAAAAAAGCTGTAAAATTGTGCTGGGTGTCAGCACATTGCGTCTTCAAACACTTTCATCTTCATTTCCCTTTGCTTGAATAGTAAAAACTTTGTAAATTAGAAACTAAAATTAATTGAATAAACTTCAATTGAATGTTTTTATGTTTTTATATGCATTTTAAAAAGTGCATTGTAAACTCTTCAGTGCTGGAGACAGTGGATAACATGTCCATCCCTATTGATTTTAGTGCAATGCAAGGAAAAATAATGCTGATGTCGTGTGAAGCATCATTTATTTTCCGTTTTTAAACTCAATATGTTTACTAATTTAATATACACTTTAACTTCAGTATCTATGATATCTAAATTAGATTTGACTAGAGTGATATCCCAGCCAATATAGAAACCATGATTTGTGTAGTAGCTATTTTGTCTCAGTCTGTTAAAATACCTTACGTGATAATGAATAAAAATAAAAGTGAGGCATTTACCAATTTAATGGCATTCTTTCTCTAAGTTAGCATGACTTTTACTTGTTTGAATGACAGAATTTTCGTAGGTCTAGAAATTAGGGGTTTTGCAAGTATCATGTGACTTCAGTGTTCAACAGAATGTAATACCCAGAAGTGGAGGGCAAGGTGACAAAAGCCTACAATAGCTCTACTTACTGCTTTTACATACAAGGAAATTGCTCAATAGGGAAATATAATGAAGGGAAAGCTAACTCATTTATGGCATTAAAAGAAAATTGGCTCAAAGAAGTATAGTGATCAAGAAACTACACACAATGCTGTCTATGGGCTGAAGAAAAGGAAAACTAAAAGCCAGTGAGCTAACTCTTTTCATTTCTAGGACTTCAAATACAGTGTAACTCAGGATATGGTCAAAGCCAACAACAAAAGGGTCAGGAGCCTGAACATTCTAAAAGAACTTGGGTGTCTTAAGGCAGAACATGGATGTTCTAACTTAAACAAAAGCACACTCACGTTTGCCCTGACATTTTGCTCTATCTGGGCCTTCAACAAGTTGGATAATAACTATTACCATGGATGAGGGTGGATCCTCTTAACTAATCCTCATGCTACTCACCTGTGTAAAGATCTTTGCAAATAAACCCAGAAAAAATGTTTTGCCAGTTTATCTGGCTGGCCCTAAATATAGTCATGCCAATGCTTAATATTAGATATTACAACATGTGAGTATGGTTTGAAAATATCTTCTCAAGATACCATACAAATGGATTTATATTCTGAATGCAAGCCATCCCATTAATATGAGCTTCCTTAATTCTCCTCATGCTTTGATATTTGGGAATATATTATTTTATTACTTTTCCTCACCACATAAAAATGACCATGTAATCATATTTATTGTAGTGCGCCCTGCCAGATTGGTTAAATTTTCAAGAGACACTTCCCTTAATTTATTGAATGTATATTTTTTGTCTTATCACCCACCCCAAGTTGACCTATGCCAATGTAATTACATATTTCCTTGAAAGAAACAGTTGCTATGTTAGAAAGGATTCAGAGTGGTTTCTGCTGTGATTTTTTTTTAATTTAAGAATTTTTGGAGAATTTTATAAGTAAGAACTGTATTTACATAATTTCTACCCTTATCACTCCTCCCTCCAACTCTTCCTATGCCCATCTCTCAAATTCACATCTTCTTTAATAATTGTGTGTGGTTGAACAACATAATGTGTCCTTATAAGTCCTTTAGTGTTCCTTGTGTTTATGTGTTATGAGATTATCATGAGTAATTTATACTTTTCGAAAAAGGATTGGTGTGTAGAGAAAAATCTTTTTCATTGTGGCGAGACAGTAAGGTAGCCATATGAATATTGTTGACACTCACTAACAAAAATGTCTTATATTTCATCATCAAGCTACCTAGTTAGTTATGTAATACCTACACATCCACTATATGCATACTGGATGAATCAAGTTTGTTTATCTGTGTATAGAGAGATATTTTATGTATATTTATGAATATAAACACATTTCAGCATATATGTTTGATGTGGTTGTATACACAGTTCCTTGTTTTGCATAATTTCCTTTCTAAGTCTTTGTATAAGTACTGTATTGCTTGAGATTTCAAGTTGGTTTCCTTGCTGTCATCTTCCATCTTTGGCTCACCTCTGTTAAATACTCTTTAAGTATATTATATATTTAATATTGGTATCGTATGACAAACAGTACTATTGATACTATATTATAACCCACAATAAGTCATAAAATTTATTACATAAATAAAATTTTCCCATTTCCATCTTTTTATTAAGTTACAAAAATTGGTACCACTTTACAATTAACTTTGTTAAATAATCTTCCATATGTATTATGCCAATACATACCTGTTATAGCAGAAAGTGATATTTGAAAGTCCTCAACCAACCTAAGATAATTGATGAACACTTTTGTGGTTTCCTACTTTCTTTTTTTAAATATGGCACAGTATTCAAGCCAATATTGTACTGACATAGTTTTCTATTTGCTATCAGTTATAAATGCTGAGATTACCTGAGTGATTGTTTTCTCAGAAAGCCATAATGTAATCTCAAACCTAATACTTCAACAACCATGCACTAATTAAAACTCCAATTATATTTTTGCTCAAACAAAACGACTTAATAAACATTATCACAAACTGTTTACCCTTCCCAAAAACAATTTATGCTCACTAATACAATTTCCCATTAAAACTGCTGCCAGGTAAATTAAAAACTCTTGAAATAGTAAGTAAGTGGGAAATTAATTCAACAGTTTAATCTAGACCTAATAACAGTTGCAAGCTCAGAAAAAGATTGCTACAGCGGGGAGTTAATTAACAGCTTATTCCCCATTTGATAAAAGTAATCCACTCTAATTCCAGTGTAATTTACCTCAATGTAATATAAAGCCACAAGCTGCTTCTGGTGCTAGTAATTATTAGCTTTGTCCTGTGGCCACATTGACAATAAAAGTCAGCAGTATCTTAATAATATGAGGCTGTCTGTTAAATGCCCACACTTAAAGATATAATATGAAATCCTCCAACAGCAGCAACCATGTATATTGCCACCCAAGCAGGGGATGCAGTTTAGGTTTAAACTGCACTTAATTGCTCTACCTCACTCTAGAAAACAGGTGTGACAGGTGACAAGTAAGCATTCCATAGGCTTCATATGGGGAAGCAGAGGGAAGATAGATGTTACATCCAATAGCTATTATCTCTTCCTATTTAGGATATTGTACAAAACTATGTATTTTCTCTCCCTTCCTTGCTACAATTGACCACATATGTAGTCAAATACACAAACCTCATTATGTAACCTGCATAGATATGAACTTCTATTTATTACATACAATCTGAGATATGAAGTTTAAGCTCTTTAACATCATGAACATATTTTAGCTATAATAAGCCACCCATATCCTTCTTATTAACTTTAAAATAATGTAAGATGACTCATTCTTCTGTTAAAGACCATTTCATTACTTATCTGTGTTCCTCTTTGAGCTTTGTTATTTTTTATGAAATGTTATTGTATACGACTGTGCACTTTGTCATCAATTCATAAAATACCTGTATGTTTGAAATTCATTTTGAATTGAATTTCTTATTTCCAGTTTCATCACTAAAACATAATATTTTGGTGAAATCCTACATTATTCTTAACTCACTAACTCAACCGAACGGACTGCATAGAACTCAAGAGATCTGCATGCCCCCACTCTTCTGAGTGCTGGGATTAAAGGTGTGTAGCACCATGCCTGGACCTAAGCTTTTCTTAACTTGAAACTTGCTCTCTACCAGGCTGGCCTTGAACTCAGAGTTCTGTTTGCTTCTGTCTTCTGGGACTAAAGTCCTGTCTGTATTTTAGCCAGATCACACAGACCTAGAAATTCTTCAGATGTGATTCCTTGCTAGAGCAGCCATCTTGCTGGATTAAAATTCCTCTTAAATTTTCTTATAGTTACTTTGTAAAGCCAATTATTTGGGGGAACACAACAAGGAAAATTTCATGTATAAGTTATAAAATACTGCTCTTTTTTCCTTTTTCTTTTTCTTTCTTTCGTTTTTTTTTTTTTTTTTTTTTTTTTTTTTTTTGTCAAAGGCACAAAAATACAAAAATTTTCCAAGGACAAAGTTTTTTGATTTTGTTTTTTTTCCCTGTGGGCCTTTGGTGTCCAGCATTCAGGGTATTGTACACATGAGTGAATGAAAATCATAGATGTGTTATTTTCAACTTACTTTTTTATCAGATATTTTCTTTATTTTTTCTTTTATTAGATATTTTCTTTATTCACATTTAAAATGTTATCCCCTCTTCAGGTCTCCTCTCCAGAAACCCCATTCCATTCCCCCTCCCCAGCTTCTGTGAGGGCGCTACCCCACCCACCCACTCCAGCTTTCACATTCAAAATCATTATTTTCTTCCTGCTGTTTACTTTTATTAAGTCAGGATTGATACTTTTACTGTTTCTAAATTAAAGTAGCAAATATATGTTTAGAATTGTAACAGTTTCCAGAAATATTGAAAAGAACAATCTTCTTTGAAATACTAAGGAATATAAGGTGCTGATTAGTGGAAAAAATCAAAAGGTAAGAGAGACTGACATTTTCCTCTACAAAGTCTTTGATAGAGAATAATGGAAGCACAATCAATCCCATGTTAATAAAAATCTCATAATGTAACAATATATCACATTGGTATTTGTTTACTAATATTTTATTATTAATACTGCACATTTATTAGTGTATCAGCATGCAAGTCAGGTAAGCAAAATTTTAATGGAAGGAAGGGGTGCTTTTATGGAAATGTGGGTCATTGGTTTGCTGATGTGCCATGTTGAATACTTTAGTGTAAAGAATTGTTTCTATTATATACATCATTTTTAGAGAGTTTTAAAGATAACCTATAAAGATAGATGACAACTTTAAACTCTTTCTATAATAGATTTGGCAATAGAGAACAATTTTTTCTTTACAAATTTTATTTGCCAAAAATATTGATCTGGCTTGCTTTTGAGTTACTGTGAATTGGAACAAATTGTTAATTATGTTCAGCTGCAATTTGAGGGTTGAAAATCCCTTCAGCTCCTTCAGTCTTTCTCTAACTCCTTTACTGAGGACCCTGTGCTCAGTCCAGTGGTTGACTGTGAGCATTCACCTCTGTGTTTGTCAGGCTCTGGCAGAGCCTCTCAGGAGACTATACAAGGCTCCTGTCAGCAAACACTTCTTGGCATCCACAATAGCATCCAGGTTTGGTAACTGTATATGGTATGGATCCCCAGGTAGGGCAGTCTCTGGATGGTCTTTTCTTCAGTCTCAGTTCCACAGTTTGTCTCCACATTTCTTCCCATGAATATTGTGTTTCCCCTTCTAAGAAGGACTGAAATATCTATACTTCAGTCTTCCTTTTCTTGAGCTTCATGTAGTCTGTGATAGTACTCAAGTTATAAATAGATCACTTATATTTATCCCTAACTAAACTTTCTAGTAAATAAATCCCTAATGACTCTTTTCCCTTCAGAAGATTCATCTCTAATGTTAAGTAACTTAAAAAATTATTAAAAGAACAGATCATATTTTTATGTTTACTGTGTCAGAAATTAGAGTTTCTGTTTTCAAAATTTTAAGTTTTATTATAAAATATTTGCAAATAAAAAAGCAGCATGGACCAAAACTAATGTGACCCAATGTCTATGTATTTCAGTGTAACTTTCCAGAGTAATCTTCCATACAGTTAGAATAGACACTCTGAAGACATGGAACTTTACCTTAGATTTGTCAACTTTCATTATCAAATATATTTTTATTTATTCATACACCAGCAAAATCTCCACACATTCATGACCTTGTTCAAAATTTTGCTGAAGGTCATTTAAAACATTGTAGATTAATGTCATTTGGCAGAAGTGATTTCAAGACAACCTAGTATTGACTGTGTCATGTGGTTTTTAGTGATCTTTTATGCAGATCTGCAATGAAAAAGAGCAAGTGTATAAAAAGGAAATACAAAAGGCATAGTTTGAGAAGAAAGAAAGAACCATGACGTATAATGTTGGAGCCAAGTCCTGTGCCAAAGAGATGAGACATTTAAGGAAAGGCATAAGGAGAAATAAAATAAGAGAGTTATTGTCTTCAAGGAAAGACTCCAGGCAGCTAAACTTACAAAAACGGAACTTGTGAAAACAAACCATCAACAAGTCAAGTTTTTCAACTGTAAGTCATGGAGAAGACCAGCTTCCAACCAAAGCAGGCAGCAGATTTTGAAACCATGTACCACATGGTTCTGTATTTAGAGTAAAGGATACAGATGTAAAGGGGCTGTGGAGTCTTCCTTTGTGGTTAAGGAAAGCAGCTGGTGCCAAACCAGGCATGTGGCAGGGGACTCCTACATGAAGGCCTAGAAAGGCCATTTTTCATGAAGCCATGATAGTAAAGCCTAGATTATATTGAAGACCACAATTAGTTGGAGATGTCAGGGATACTTGCTAAGAAGAGCTGCATACAGGGTGTGGAACAAGCCTAGGAGAAAGAAATATGTGTAGGTAACAAAGCAGTAAGGTCTGAAGAGCTATCTAAATCAGAATTTGGAGTTTGCCCTACTGGATTATTGTCTTGCTTTGATCCATCATGTCTTCTTTATGCTTTTTTCCATCCCTTTTGAGATAATAACACATATTCTGTGTCATTGTATGTTGGAAATGTGTATTTTTTTTTATTTTGTACACGGTTTTAGATAGGAGATTAACTTGGGTTTCAGAAAAGACTTTGAAGTATGAAATTGTTGAAAGTGGAAAGGAAAGGGAGGCTTGAAATTGAACTGATCACATATTTTCTATGCTATGAAAAGTCTTGCAAGCCGGGGAGTAGTATGTAGTGGGTTGAATGAGACTAGCTCTCATAGTCTCAGATATTTGAATGTTTGGTTCGAAGTTGGTAAACTGTTTAGGAAAGATTAAGAATGTGTGGAATTATTGGAAGAATTGTCTAATTATGATGGTCTTTGTGATTTTAAAATCCCATGCCAGGCCTGGACTTGCTCTTTTTTCTGCCTGCAACTTAGGAATCAGGTGTGAGCTCTCAACTACTGCCCCTGTGCCATGGCTGATAGTAGCTGTATTTCCTGCCATGATTTTTGAAGACTCCCCTTCTGAAATTATAAGCAAGCTCCCTATTAAATAATTTATACTTTGAGTTGTTGTAGCCATGGTGTCTCTTTGCAGCAATAGAATAGTAACCAAGACATAGACATATATATCCACATACATCTGTAGATATGAATTCCTGGGTGAACATTTTGTTTCAGTTTTGTGAAGATGTCCCTCTCATGAATTTAAACATTCATAGTTTCTAACAATAACTTAGACGCTTTTCAACTGAATTCTTTATCCTTTATACTGTTTATTCATGGTCCTCATGGAATCTGACCTAAACCATGCTTTCAATCAATGAGGTAATTGAGGGTTAAGTTCTTCAGATTCAAAACACAACACAAAACAAAACAAATCCCCCCCTTCAGATTAAAAAAAATACCCATATAGTAAAAACACAAGATTTACAATGTAACTATACATTCTTATGCTTCAATTTTAAAAAGAGCATTATGTTCTTCATGTGCTCACAAATGGATGAAATAGGTTAGAGCTAGTTGTTATTGCACTTCACATTGTTTACAGCTGGGTAAGATTAATGATATTTTTCTCTTCCTGTAGCATGCATAGAATCTTCCAGAACTCTGAAAGCCTTTATTACAGCACTCTTTCCACACTCATACTTAGAAGGCTCATTAAGTTTTGTTTACAGTTTTCAACTGTTATTATTATTATTATTATTATTATTATTATTATTATTATTATTATTCAGAAGTTCCATAGTAATATGCTAGTCTCAAAAAATGCTTAGGAGCTTCTCAACAGTAACCCAATGTATAATACTTGTTAGTTGTTATTAGCTAAGACTTCCTACTACAGTAAACAGACCACTCCAGACCACACGGTTTCAAGGGAGAGCGGGGAGAAGGTTTATTCAGGAGATAGGGTAAAGGTGGGGGGAAGAAGATGGAAGAAGAAGAGAGGAAGAAGAGTAGAGGCTGGCCATGACCGTGTGGAGAGGAGGGGCAGGGGACAGAGAGGCAAGAGAGCAAGAGGGTAAGAGCGATTAAGAGAGTAAGAGAGTAAGAGAGGGTAAGAGATTGAGGACAGGGCAAGCAGCCATTTTTATAGTGGACCAGGCCTACCTGGCTGTTGCTAGGTAACTGTGGAGGTGGAGTTTGGACAGAATACTAACAATACTAACTTTTGCATTAGTCATTGTCTGTTATTGTGATTTAAAAAGCTACGATCAATGCAATTTAATAGAAAACAGATTATGTTGTGTTATGATTCCAGGATGCTACAGTACATAATAGCAGGGTTGCGGCATCAGGACGGCATTGTGGCTGTAGCAAAAAGATTGAGAGCTCACATCTTTAAATGCAAGCAGGAAGCAGAGAAAGAGAGAAAAGTGGAAATGGTATAAGTATTTAAACTTTCAAAGTCAATCACCAGTAATGTTATTTACCCCAGGAAGGCTACACCTTCTAATTCTCCTCAACTGGGCCTCAGGTATTCAAATCCAAGAGACTGTGAGAGACATTCTTATACAAATTAACATACCAGTCTTACTGTGAAGCTCTAGGGGGTAACTAAGAGAAATTCCTTATCACAGTAAATGGCAAAATTTTTCCACTTTATGTGTCTTTCTGGAAATGTCTTGAAGTTACTGAATTTTCTCTGGTCTTTACTGAAATAATTTACCACTAATTGGTACAGATCCATCTAGAAGAAGAGACTTAATGCACTAGTTTAAGTTAGTTTGTTATATTTTCTCTATCTAAAAGAAAATAAAAGAAAGCCAGGGAATTTTGCTAAGGACCTTTTGTGTCATAGCCTGTACATTAGCAAAATCAAAACTTCTATAGTGCTCCAGTTAATTTTCAAAATAGAAAGATTTCATCCATTGCTTTTGGGGTTGAAATAATTAACTTTGTACTTACTGTTGTTGGTTTCAAATTATTAAAATATTAAAATTATTTAAATATTTTCATATTTCCTCAGAAGCTAAACATTTTATTTTATTTGAAATTTTATCGATTTATTTTTATGTATATTTATATGTGCATGTCATGTTCCACAACAGAATTATGTAGGTCAGAGGACAACTTTTGAAAGTCAAGTTCCTAATTTCATTATGCATACTACTGGACACTGAATTCAGGTTATGATGCTTGGCCTTATTGAGTATCTTTATCGTTAGGAAATTTTGCTAGCCCTTAATTTCTTTTTTGAGACATGATGTCCCTGTGTAGTTCAAGTTAAACTTAGTTTCTCTATGTATACCAGCCTGGCCTTAAACTTCTGAGTCTTCTGCCTCAGATTCTGAAAAGCTAGGAATATAGACCTTATTATTTCAGGGAAGAAAACTCATGTTTAAAAGCATTCTGAATTTATCATCATGCTTTTTCTGTAGTTATCTATCTATGTTTGTGTATCAGAGGTTAAATGCATTTAACTAAGAATAGAAAGTAGAATGCATCTTGTTATATAAAACATTTTACTTTGTAACCTTTTCAATTATTACAATATGTTTTAGCTAATTTGTCATAAAAAATAAGTCCTTTTTTTCTCTAGTTTGTTTTGAATAATCTATGCTTTCTTTTTGGTACAAAGTCATGTTTTTTCTTTTAGATGAAAGACATTCCAGTATTTTTAAACATCTTATTTTTTCTTAGTGATAGAAATGTTTTTATCACCTTTCTTTTTCCTTTTTGTTTGTATATCTCCTGCGATTTTTCTGTGCTGACCACTGTGTCTGCTACCTCTCTGTTTTATTGCTTATATACTGTTTGATTTCTTTATTATATCAGTCTACTTAGATAAGTATCTTCCTTCAGTAAATTTACTTGACAATATATCATATTGTTTGGGGTCAGCAAGTACAATAAAATCTCAATAAAGTATACTACTAATTATCTAGTGGCTGACTTTTTAGCTGGAGAGTATCAGATATATCGCATCAAATTTTCTATTTTGACCATTTTGGCAGAGCTTCATATTTTTTCATAAAAATGTTTTAATCACTAAGTTACTTCAATTTTGTTTTTTACTAAGAATAAAGTACTATCATTGATAGCTTCTCACCAGATGGTGTGATCCCTTGATACCTCATATAAAATATAATATATATGCAACCGTACCAATAATTCAGGACCTGTGGCATAAATCAGTCTCCTGGCCTGTTAAAGCAGATGGAGAAAATCTTTCCATTTTCATATTTTGTTCTAATTTTTAAGACATTATTGAACTTATTGTACATAACTCCCAAATAGTTCATGAATTAAAAGTTCAGAATACATTTTTGTTATAAATTAATGTTACTATTACTGACAAATCATTATGCATATATAGAAATATAAAAGATGAGCTAACTGTATAATATAGTTTGTCATTTCACTAAGATGAAAAACTCCAGCACAGGAATACCAATCATTTAAAGAAAGAAATGTCTGTATTTAGTCAAATGAGAAGACAGATCTATGAGAAAATATATATTTTTAAATTTTTTTTCAATGTTTATTTTCAAACTAACTCAAATAGTTAAGTAAATATCAGTTACTACTAAGATATAATTATGTTAAAGTTCACTGTCAAAACTTGAACTTTGATAGTGCTCTGGAAATATTTTTTAAGAGATTTATTTTCAATTTTGTGTATGTGTGAAGATCTCTGTATAAATATGTGCATGCGTCTTGAACAAAGGCCAGAAAAGGACATTGGCTTCTCCGAACTGGAATTATAAGCTCCTGGATATAGTTACTAGGAATAATACTCAGGTCCTCTTCAAGACAGTGTGACTGAAAATCATAAGACACTTTACTTATGTCTAAAATAAATAAGCTTTTTTTCTGAATTCATTTGCAACCTTGACTTAAAAAATTTCAAAATTGCATTGGAAAAATAGAAAAGGGGGATATTATTTTGATATGACTTTAAAATCATGATGAGAGAAAATACCCTTATGCATAATGCTTTACTAGTTATGATTGTAATTTTGGGTACAGCTTATAGTAACTCAATACAGATGATCCTCCTGTTTCACAGGAGAAGAGGTTAAAACACTCTTTATTGACATTGTCTTGATCTTTGTGCAATATCTTTTCTACTATCTTCAGAGTGAACTATAATTAAGAGGATGATCTCATGAAGTTCTAAGACTATTTGAAGCTCCAAAAGGGGAAATACCATATATGATTGCCTTCATGTTGTTTATCCAAGTTCAGACCTAACCTTTGGCCAAGAATCTCAAGGTTTTTTTTTTTTTTTTAAATTTTTCTGTTTCTTACAATATTGTACCTTTCTTTCAGACAAAGGCCTCTCTGTAACAGTAATAAAATAAAGTCTATGAAATATATCACAATGAAAGTTCTATCATTGCCTATAGTCATCCACTCCTATTAGTATATTCTGAAAAATATCATAAATCAAAGCAGGAGTCTGCACATATGAATAAAATGAATTCTATTGTTCACAGAATGTAAACTAAAGATTCATGAAGGAATTCAACCATGATTTTGTATTTTTTATGTAATACAATGAATAAAATTTCAACTTTTTCTGGAACGAAATTAGTTGGAAGAAAACTTATATGATCACACTACCTTCTTTTCTTCTTATTTGTCACTCTGCTATTGGATTTTTTTAATATGTGAGAGAACTAGAGTTGTGACAGATAAAGTTAATTGTATAAAATAGAGGGAAAAGAAAAAATAAAACCGTATATTAACATATCTATATCACCATGGTATTTTTATAAAAATTGAACATCATAATTCAAGTATTACTATTACTGCTACTACTACTATTATAATCTACTACTACTACTCTGTATTTTATATTTCATTACTCAGTATATGTAAAAGTTTCATTTGTGATCTGTATTAAACCTTATAGCAGAACTAGATGCTCTAAAGTATCAATTAGTTTACAAACTAGAACAATAAGAACTTACATAAGTTCATACATACAAAGAGTGTCTATTTAAATTTGATATTGCATGAACAAGACAGTCCATGTGTTAAAAAGTTGGCCCCAAAATTTTGCAGTAATGAAAGGTGTCAGAACCTTTAAAATATGGTGCTAATATGACAAGGGGGATATAATTTCTAAAGAGATTTGGAGAACATAGTTATTTCTTATTTGCTCCCTGGTTGGCACTCTAAGTGCTTTTGCTACACCATGTGCTTCTGCTTTGATGGGTTACTTAATTCCAGTTCCAAGCAATGGGAACAGTCATCATGAACTTGGACCTCCAAAACTATAACAAAAGTCCTTTCTTTTGATGAGTTAAGTCTCTTGGATATTTTGTTACACTAATCATAAGCTAATTGATCCAATGATGAATGCAATATTTTGGGGCAAATATTACTGCCATTTTGCCCTTTTGCACTGACCTCTATAAGCACACTGATGTTATGAAGAATACATATACATCTATATGTCTAAAATTCTTTAGAATAAAAATTTGTTTCTACAAACATTGACACAAGTCTATTTTCACAAAATGCCAGTGAAAACTGTATGAGCTCTCATATATCACATTTTAAGCTATGCATGTTGTAACCATATGTTATTAGGAAATATATAGTTTATACATAAAATATTAAGATATTATTACAGTTAAAGGTTTGACTTATCAAAGCAGGTTAAAGACTTTCTTACTTTAAAAAATGGAGGTAATCTATCCCTCCTCCTTTTAAATTTATCCCTTACCAATGCTTCCTTCTTAATTTGTTGACTTTTGTGGCTACTTCAATTTAAATATACACACCAAAATATCCAATGTCAGCACCTCCATACAAGAAAGAACTTGTATCACTTGGCTTTGGGGACTACAATTTCTCAATTAAGATGATAATTTCAAACTCAATTCACTTACTTGTAGATTACATTTCTTAGTCTGTTGTAAAAACTTTAAGCTACCATAATGGCTGGCTTGGCAATATATGCCCACTGCTGCAATAGTGGCATATAGGGTATGGGAATAACACTATATGCTTAGATATAAACTCTGCTCCACAGACTAAATTCATTCCTTGTATCCTTAACTGGGAACAAAACCTGTGCCTAGTTAGCCATAAGACCTAGAGGAGAATCCACTACTATTATTCTACTAAATTAGCATAGTAATAAAATAACCCACAAGCTCATATGTTTATATACATAGATTAGTGCCTCTCAAAACTATCATCAGAGAGACCACATTTTCTCTCAGTAAATGGCAATGAATAGAAAGATTTACAGTTTTCTGACAGAGAATAAATGACCATCAAGTTCTCACTTTTACACAGGACATCTGTATTTTATATGGTTTAGGGTTCATCGTGGAAGACTGGATAGAATGACTGTACAAGCCAGGGCAGTACATGTCAACAGTGAAATTATATTTGCTTAAAATGACAAGATTGTTGAAGTCATAAACTCAGTGGTTGGTACTGCTTGTACAAGACCTACACATGATCAAATCAGCCGAATTGTCTATACGGATGTAGAAAAAGCTCAATCAAGTTATAATTCTTGCTGAGGAACAATTAACACAATTTAATAAGCAAAATATTTTTTGTAGTACTAAACGTTAGAAGATAATCTCTTTTTTTAATGGGTTTTTTTTGGTTCTCTGGAGTCTAACTTCTTGAGTTCTTTCTATATATTGGATATTATCCCTCTATAGGATGTATGGTTGATAAAGGTATTATCCCAATCTGTTGGTTGCCATTTTGTCCTATTGACAGTGTCCTTTTTCTTACAGAAACTTTGCAATTTTGTAAGGTCCCATTTGTTGATTGTTGATCTTAGAGTATAAGCCACTGGTGTTCTGTTCAGGAAACTTTCCTCTTTACCTATGTGCTCCATGCAGTTTTTATCACTATTGCTCTGTAATACAGTTTGAGATCAGGGATGGTGATTCCCCCAGAAATTTTTTTTTTTATTGTTGAAAGTAGTTTTCATTATCCTGGGTTTTTTGTTATTCCAAATGAATTTGCAAATTGCTCTTTCTAACTGTATGAAGAATTGAGTTGGAATTTTGATGGAGATTGCATTGAATTTGTAGATTGCTTTCAGCAAGATGGCCATTTTTTTACTATATTAATCCTGTCAATCCATGAGCATAGGAAATCTTTCCATCTTCTGAGATCTTCGATTTCTTTCTTCAGAGACTTGAAGTTCTTGTCACACAGATCTTTCACTTGCTTGGTTAGATTCACTCCAAGATATTTTACATTATTTGTGACTATTATGAAGGGTGTCATTTCCCTAATTTCTTTCTCAGCCTGTTTATCCTTTGAGTAGAGGAAGGCTACTGATTTGTTTGAGTTAATTTTATATCCAGCCATTTACTGAAGTTGTTTATCAGCTGTAGAAGTTCTCTGCTGGAATTTTTGAGGTCACTTAATCACACTATCATATCATCAGCAAGTAGTGAAATTTTGACTTCTTCCTTTCCTATTTGTATCCGTTTGACTTTCTTTTGCGTAATTGCTCTGGCTAAGACTTCCAGTACTATATTGAATAGGTAGGGAGAGAGTGGTCAGCCTTGTCTAATCTCTGATTTTAGTAGGATTGCTTCAAGTTTCTCTCCTTTTAGTTTGATGTTAACTACTGGTTTGCTGTATATTGCTTCATATATAAATATAATATATTTGGTCATAATCATTCACTTACTTAAAAGGCAAGATTGCTTTGTGCATTGTTTAATTTTTTTAAACCCCACACTAGCTCTGGGACCAGCAGCCACCTGCCTGTTCCTACAAGCCAAACACCTCTTCCATAAACTCTGGCTTTATTTCTTCAGAGCTATGAGATTGCTCTTTTGCCAGCCAACCACCATCTGGCCAGCTGTGCAGCAGTATCTGCCCTGGTCTGGCTCAGCTCTGCTGATCAGTCCACTTTAACACTGCAAATGGAAAACACCAGACACCTTTATATTTTAAAACTGTCCAGATAACTCAAAGGTTGGGTGAAGAATTTCTACCCCATCTTCTTTGGCCTTAGCAGGCTGCAGGGCTGCAAACTATCAGTGCCCCGAGAAACCTACATGTTCCTCACTTCTCATCTGCCTGCCTGGTCAGACCCTAATCTTCTTTCCTTCTCTTCCTGTCCTGCCTAGAAAATCCCTTCTCCATATCTTTGCCTAACAATTGGCTTCTACCATCTTTATTAACTAATAAAAAATTAGGGAAAATAATTAGGAAAGGAATCAGGGAAACTCCTACTACAACATTCAAGTTATACTGGTGTATTCATATGTTGAAACTTGAAAATATAAAACTATTTCAAAGAAATTAGAATTCAGTTGTAATACATAAGCAAGAACAATCTTTATATTTTTTAAGGCTGTAGAAGTAAAAATATAAAACAACATTAATCCAGTATGTATATTTAAGTAATTGTTTTTAATCCAAAATTTTCTATCTTAATTTTAAAATTAAGAAATAAGTAAAACCAAAGAAAATTTACTCTGGCTTTATCTATGTAGCTCTTGAATTTTTTGGTTTTTTTTTTTTTTTTTTTTTTTTGGCTGGTTTGTTTTATTTTGTTTTTTACTTTTTTTCAAGATAAAGTTTCTTTGTGTAGCCCTGGTTTTCCTTGAACTCACCAGGCTGGCCTTGAACCCAGAGATAGGCATGCCTCTGCCTCTTGGCCACTGAAAGTAAAGGCATAGGGCAGCACTGCACAATTTTTAAATTACATCTATTGGAAAACATAACAAACCCAAAGTATGTTGGTTCTTCATTTAACTGACTACTCTATTTAGGCTACATAAAATATTGTGTAGTAAAAGTAAAATAATTCCAGTTCATTAGAACTTAAACCATATGGTATACTTGCAGTGGAAAAGCTGTTTGTATTTAAGTGGCCCCTGGGAAAAATACAAAATAGCATGGCATCCATTTTTCTTTTCTTTTCTTTTTTCTTCTCTCTCTCTAATTCTCTCTTTCTTTCTTTCTTTTTTTTCTTTCTTTCTTTTTAGATTAAAGGGATTTATTTGAAAGCAGTACATGACCTTTAATATATATGTATATTTTATGTATTTACATTTCAAATGTTATCCAGTTTCCTGGTTTTCCCTCCTGACCCCTCCATCCACTCCCCCTCCTCCTGCTTCAATGAGGATGTTCCCATTCACCCACCCTTTCCTGCCTCCCCACCCTGGCATTCCCCTACACTGGGGTATCAATCCTTCACAGGAATAAGGGCCTCTCCTTCCATTGATGTCTGACAAGGCCATCCTCTGCTTCATATGTGGTTAGAGTTATGGATCCCTCCATGTATACTGTTTGGTGGTTTAGTCCCTGGGAGCTCTTGGTGGGGTGATCTGGTTGGTTGATATTATTGTTCTTCCTCTGTAGAGTTGAAAACCACTTCACCTCCTTCAGTCCTTTCTCTAACTTCTCCAGTGGGGCAAAAACTGAAGGAAAGGCCATCCAGAGACATCCCTACCTGGGGATCCATCCCATATAGAGTCACCAAACCCAGACACTATTGTCGATGCTAAGAAGTGCTTGCTGACAGGAGCCTGATACAGCTGTCTCCTGAGAGGCTCTGCCAGAGCCTGACAAATAGAGTGGTAGATGCTCACAGACAATCTTTAGTTCTTTACAAACTAAGTGCTTTTGTCTGGTGCCTGCTCCAACTCCAAGCTTGAACTTTCAGCGTTTTAATTTAGAGCCATATTTATTAAGCAGCCTTTGGCCCTGTTGGCTTACTCTCTTGCTCTCACAGTGTCTCTTCAGCATCCTAAAGGCAGGGTCAGCTCACACTTGCGGGTTTCAGTCTATAGGTTGTTGCCTAGGCCACAGACTTCTAACCGCATCTCAGTGGCCATTGTGCAAGGGATCCTGGAGCTTGTATCTCATGATGTTCTTTTCAGTGGTTGCTAGGATACATCTTCAGAATCTGCTCACCCTGTAAGTCCAGCACTTGGAGGTAGAAGGTGTAGGATAAACAGGTCAAGATCGTCATCATCAACATATCCAGTTGGAGGCCATCCTGGGCTACATGACACCTTTTAAACTGGTGGTTCAGTCTCAGGGAGCCCCCAATGGTTCAGGTTAGTTGACTCTGTTGGTCTCCCTTTGAAGTTCCTAACCTACTGCTGTCCTTCAATGTATCATCCAACTCTTCTACAAGACTCCCTAAGCTTCATCTGTTTGACTGTGGGTCTCTGTATCTGTTTCCATTGCCTGCTATATGGAGCCTCTCAGATGACAGTTATGCTAGGATACTAGGCAATGGCATCTTTTTTTTTTCAATTAGATAATTACTGAGCCTCTCAGTTCCATTTAGTTCTGTTACTTACACCATTTGAGTGGGCTATTTCTCCAATATTGAGAATATTTTTCAGCTCTTTTCTTTTTGTCTCTAGGGAAGGTGATGAGTAGCCTTTTTTAGCTTCTTTATACTTCCCATTATGGGGAGAAAATGCTTCAGAAAATCTTTAGTCTTTCTATATTTTGTTTCCCCTCACAAAGATTTTTATCTTGAAGGACAGAAAAACATCCTAGATAGCCTCCTGAAATATTGGTCTGCTTTCTCCTTGAAACTAGAATGCCAAGCATATTGTAAATCCTTTGAGTCTCAAAAGTATTCTAATCTGAGCCTTCTATCCTCAGGACATTTAAATTTTGATTTATTCCAGAGAAGAGTTAATACAGTTCTCTTATTATTTTCTCTACTAAGACTTCTGTTTGTGATTGAGAAGGTCTTTCCTGAGGGTTAGAATTTGGGATAGAAAAGTGGGAACCATGAAAGTATAGTAAATGGCACTAAATAATCTTTTGACAAGGACAGAAAGTAAGGGAAAGATGAGAAACAGGATACTCTAATCTATCATTTTCAAATCAAGTAGATTTGAATTGATTGCCAATTCTGGACAGCTGTCACTTTTCAATCCAGAGAGACCTTAATTGTTTTTATTGACAACACATATAGAGGTGAGGAGACATAATAACTATTGATCTATCTTTTAATTAAATTTGTGATATTTAAGATAATATTTCTTTGACCTTTTCTATTTCCTTTTGAAAACCTTTGACAATTCATTCATTTGGAAACCCCACATTTTCAATAAAATTGAGCTTTGTGGTAATGATTTTGTTTAGTGAATATTCACCAAATAATGATGTTTGATAAATGGTGAAACATAACCATGAAGTCTTTCTCACTCATGGAATATGTGAATCAAAATAATGGCTGTTAGATTGCCTTTGTAATTATAAATATCAGTGACTTCAGTCTTAGTTTTCTGTGAATTAACTTTTATGTTTTATTTTACATTTTTATAAGTATATAATGGTATCATATTGAAATGTTTGAATAAAATGAAAAAAAAATGACTGTTTATATCTAACATTGCACTCTCAGATCACAGGGTAAGAACTAAACTGCTAACTGCCAAAGTAATACATAGCTATTAAAGTTTCAAGAAGAAAGCCAATTCATTTCAGTCTCAATATCACCTAAAACTGAAGCATTATATAAAAGCTAAACAATGCCAAATGGATTTGGCTGAGATCAAAAGCCAAACCTATTTCTTTTCTTTCATCTTCAGTGTTCTATTTCCTAGGAGTATGACCTTAGTCAAACATCTATTAAAGTTAGCTTTGATCTCAACCCCCTTTTGGTTTTTTTTTAAGTCTATCTTTAAATTTTTCTTCTAGAGACAATCATTCTATTGTGTTTTAATGTTCCAGTAGTGTGTGAGTCAATAGGATTCTCTGATATATGTGATAGGGGACTGGTTAAATGGGACAATCATTTTTGTGTCAGAGACAAGAATCAAAGGAAGCATTCTTCAGATGCTATTAACTGGGGGAAAAAAAATTCCCCGCAGGTCAGTGGAAACATGTTAACTGGTCATTCTGCTAGCTCTTTAGGTCTTTGAAGAAAATGCCTTGTAATTTGATAACATGTAGCTGCTCATTTGTAATGTAATTTTCTTCCCACCAGCTAGAGCCACTCTGTGGTTTGTGAGGGGCAAATAGTTCTTTAAGCTTGTATATTAAAAAGCTGTAAATTTTGCTTAAAACACTTTAAGACATTTTAGAAAGATAATGCATGTTTTATTCCTTGTGCCATTAAATAAATAGGGCACAAAGCAATTGTCATGTTTGATTAAAAACACTAGAAAGATGTCAACAAATGTTAATTTAATTAAAAATAAATTGCATGTGTGCATTTGTAAGTACGTTTTATTTACTGTCAGCATGATGAATACTGAGAACTTTGTCATCTTTTAAAGTCCTTTTTTCATAGAATAGTAATTTATTATTATTCCAACAATGCTCCACCTCTGAAAATGTATTCTAGTTCCTCCTCAAAGCAAAAAATAAATGGGTAACTGTACTAAGTATTCAATAATGGTCATCAGAACCTTTGTTTTTTTGTGATATAAAGCATAAAGTCAGTCATAATAAAAGTCAGAAGAGGAATATTCATATGTCTGTATAGAGTACTCTAAAAATTGAAAGAATAAAATATTGTTTCAAGTTATTAGAATAAAGCAAAATTTCAAGATCTAAAGTGATACTTTAAAGATTTTTTTAGGGCCAGGCAGTGGGGGCGTACGCCTTTAATCCCAGGACTTGGGAGGCAGAGGCAGGCGGATTTCTGAGTTCGAGGCCAGCCTGGTCTACAGAGTGAATTCTAGGACAGCCAGGGCTATACAGAGAAACCCTGTCTTGAAAAACCAACCAACCAACCAACCAACAAACATACAAAAAAGATTGGTTAGGTTAAAATCATCTCAGAGATATAAGTGACAGATTCACAGAAATACGAAGATGAGTCCTAGCTCATGGGCAAAAGGGTTCACTCTATCTAGAGTACTGAATATGTGATGGAGATAAGTAGAAATTCTCAATTAAAATGGGCACAGTCAGATTTTATTAGGTTATCAATACCACATTTTAATTTAGAAACACATTGCATAGAATGCAAAGAAGAACTAGATAGCTTTGAGGAATGTTAAAACATTTTTTGTGCAGATGTCACTAATTAAAGTACATAACATATACTGAAGAAAAAAATTGGAGACAAAAAGATAATTCAGAAAGTTTTTTTCCCATATTCTGGTTAAGAAATAGATCTTTTAGAATAAATTGGTTCTTATATAGTCAGTGTGTTCTATTTTACAAGTGCATTAGATGATTGTGAAGTAAAACTACTTCTAATCTTTGGAAAGATAGTGTTGCAGTGTAATTCTTGATAGACACAATGGAAGCTAAAAAGTAAAATGTGTCTTGTATGTAACTTTGTTATTTTATGTACCCTTGTTAAAGTTCCTATATATTGGAATCAATTACTGTAAACCAGACAGAATGTAAAAATAATTAGAAAATATATACACATGATCTGTGATATATAACAATTGTTTTAAAAAAGGAAAGTATGATTGTGCATTAAAAATCTCAATAATAACTGGCTAAGAAGCATAATTTGACTAATCTATATTGGTTTTATTACTGTCATCTTCAACAGAAGGAATGAAGCTATAACTCACATTGAAACTATACACTTGACTTTGGACAGCCAATTATTGATGCCAACTGTTTGAAAATGTTGCTATAATCTTCCCGGAAGCACATCCTTTAAACAACATCAAAGACCCAACACAAATCAAATGAAAGAAAAGAAACTAACAAAACAAAGTTTACTTAATTATAATTCTTTTAATTAACATACGGCTTATTTATATAAATTTATTGATGTGGAATAGTTATAGAAATTTGCAGTCCACAAAAGATCCAATTCCTTATCGCAACAATCAAAATGGCATAGCATTTCTTACATTAGCCAATTTCATCCTCATCTATGTCCCAGTTGTGTATTGTTTGTCCATTTCTTGCTGTGTAAGTTTTGAGGTCAAATATATTATCACTGTCTGTTCCCTGAGCTCTGCACCTGAGGCTACCCCTCGCGCCTGAGGCTGACGCCATGAAGATCAATGATGCCAAAAAACCCTCTTTCCCATGGTTTGGCATGGATATTGGAGGAACCCTAGTAAAGCTGTCATATTTTGAACCTATTGATATCACAGCAGAGGAAGAACAAGAAGAAGTTGTGAGCTTAAAAAGTATTCGGAAATATTTGACTTCTAATGTAGCATATGGATCTACTGGCGTTCGGGATGTACATCTTGAACTGAAGGATTTAACACTTTTTGGACGAAGAGGAAACTTGCACTTTATCAGATTTCCAACCCAGGACCTGCCTACTTTTATCCAAATGGGGAGAGAGAAAAATTTCTCAACCTTACAAACGGTGCTGAGTGCTACAGGAGGTGGTGCTTACAAGTTTGAGAAAGATTTTCACACAATTGGAAACCTCCGCCTGCACAAACTGGATGAACTTGACTGCCTTGTAAAGGGCTTGCTGTATATAGATTCTGTCAGTTTCAATGGACAAGCAGAATGCTATTATTTTGCTAATGCGTCAGAACCTGATCAATGCCAAAAGATGCCTTTTAACCTGGATGATCCTTACCCACTGCTGGTAGTGAATATTGGCTCAGGAGTCAGTATTTTAGCAGTCCATTCCAAAGACAACTATAAAAGAGTGACTGGGACAAGCCTTGGAGGGGGCACTTTTCTTGGTTTATGCAGTTTATTGACTGGCTGTGAAAGTTTTGAAGAGGCTCTGGAAATGGCATCCAAAGGTGACAGTACCCAAGCTGATAGACTGGTCCGAGATATTTATGGAGGAGATTATGAAAGATTTGGTCTGCCGGGTTGGGCTGTGGCATCTAGTTTCGGTAATATGATTTATAAGGAGAAACGAGAAGCTGTTAGTAAGGAGGATCTGGCAAGAGCTACTTTAGTTACTATCACCAATAACATCGGTTCCGTGGCACGAATGTGTGCTGTGAATGAGAAAATAAATCGAGTTGTCTTCGTTGGAAACTTTTTACGTGTCAATACTCTGTCTATGAAACTTCTGGCATATGCTTTGGATTACTGGTCAAAGGGTCAATTGAAAGCATTGTTTCTAGAACATGAGGGATACTTTGGAGCTGTTGGTGCACTTCTTGGACTGCCAAATTTCAGCTAAAACATTGGAGATCTTTACTAAAGAATGTCATCCAGGAGGAACTGATCCAGAAACTGCATTCATTATTTGTCACTGGGAACCAAAGGATAAAAGAGTAATGCTATTTGTGTTCATTTTAAATGTCAGAACTGTAAGCTCATG
The DNA here is from genome assembly GCF_011762505.2 of Arvicanthis niloticus. Lineage (NCBI taxonomy): Eukaryota > Metazoa > Chordata > Mammalia > Rodentia > Muridae > Arvicanthis > Arvicanthis niloticus. The sequence continues at coordinate 65,367,608 of NC_047679.1, forward strand.
AGCTTTGCCGTGTGGAAAGACCTATAATGGGAAGTATCCCTCATTGATGTCCCCTTGTATGTATAGATAGCCAGTGTTCCATCTTAAATGCAATGCAGCCTCTTGATTGTTGAACTTTAAAAAATATATATATTATCACCAAAATGTTTGGAATTTTGACTGGAAAAGGGGGGTTAAGAAAAAGAATAATTTCTTTATGGCCTTTCTTTCACTTGATCATTTTGAGTTACTATTTTTCCTTAACTACCTGAAGCTATTTGTTGCAAGAAGAAAAACTGGTTTGTATCTCTTTCTGAATTTATTGCTAATAAGACTGACAGAATTGTGGGGAGCCATAGAATGTGCCACATTATAAATCACCTACTCATGCACTAACTGCACATAGAGTCCTTACTGCATGTGCATGTGTGAGTTTATGTTTTTTTATATTCTTTGGCCTAATCATAGACTTTAGACCTATTTTTCTATTATTCTCAAGAAGAAATTCATGTCATTAGATATTTTTGGGCAACAAGGAAACGGGTCAGTAATTTTTGCACCTAGTCATTGTACTAGGTCACTAGGAATTACTGAATGCCTATAGTTCAAACACATAATATTGTTGACCTAGTTGAGAATATTATCCAGGAATTTTAGAAAAAAATCACTGTGGTTTTATATTTTTAGAGGCAATGACTCAGTGCTCCAAACCCCGTCTATTATAGACATAATATTGCTCTGATAGTAGTGGTAACTCTAGTTAAAGAAATGCTAGGTGCCAGGGTGGTTTGGTACCTGGTGGGGGATGAACATCCCCATTTTCAGAAATGATTGGGAGGGATGGTGTGGGGAAGATCCTTTTGAGGTGGGGCTGTGAAGAGAGGGGACTTCCTATTGTGATGTAAAGTTAATAAATAAACAAACAAATACATAAATAAATGGAAAAAGAGAAGTAATGCTAATATGCTACCAACTTCTTGGTCATCATATCAAAAAGTTGAAGCAAGTTTTTTTCTGGTCACAGAAACTTAGTGTAAAGTTTTAGCACAAGAATAGCAATATTAGTTTGTTATAGTTAGCTGTTAAAGTAACTGAATGAGTTTCAAAGATCCTCATGGATTCTAATTTATATGGCATAGTAAAATAGGCTTTAAAAACTTCTCTTGTATCCATGAAAGACAAAAACCAGATTAATCTTTTCATGGTATCTGTTTACTTTTCTATAGCATTAATGTGCATGTGATCATGTGGCTGTTTCAGGTATTTTCCTGTGCATCACTATATTTTTTGATGTGGATATAGTTGACAAATCCATATTTATACTTCATTTATATAATAATGAATGTTTGCATGACACATAGTTATATTCTCTAAAATCTCTGTTTTTCTTTTTTAGTCAGAATATAAATATTTAGAATACAAAGTGTTACAATGCTTAATGAAAATGACAAAATGTCAAAGTAGTTGGTTTTTCTGGCATTCAACATTTTTGAGAACAAGCATAATAAGGAGTGAAGAACCAACTGACTACATGTTTGATTCTCTGTTACTTATCTGATATGTCCAAGGAAAGACTGGTTGCTAAAAGCTACAGGAGGAAGAAAGCCAATTGCCTTTCTAGAATGTGGTGCATTAACCATTTTTCATATTTTCCTAGTGGCAGTTTGATGCCCTTTGACAAACACAAAGCACATTTGAATTATCTTTAGCTGGTACATTCTTAATTGTAGACAGCAGTTATATTTTTAATATAAGGGTAATTTCCCATTCATTCTGTTTCTAGCAGGAAATAGGCAGTTTCACTCCCATACTTGCTTTCTAAATAAAAATGTATTTTACTTTAATTTTTGAAAGCTAATCTTTATTTTTAACAAAAGAAGAATTGATCTTCCAAAAATGAAATAGATTGATGTGTATTTAGCAAAATGAATGGTGTGTAGACAATGAAATTTTACAGAATTTACCTCTGATTGTTAATGGTAATATAATAACACATTTATAATAACACATAATATAATAACATATAATATTATACCTGAAATAAGAATTGTTAAACGATATCCTAAACATCTTACTCCATGAAATGTATATGCCAAGATACAAGTAAATAATTAAATATTCTTCTATTTTGAGAACAGTCTCTGGGTGGAATGAATATGCATGTTTCATTTGAATTGATCTAGGTTTTTCACTTTCCCCATTTCCCCTGCTATAGCTAGTTTGTTTATCCTCTTTCACTTGTCCCTAGAAGTCATAATTGCTATAGACAATACTAGACAATATAGACATAATTTATTATGCAAATGTAGTCATTATTTGAATTAATGATTGTTATTATTCTTCTTTTCATCTAAAAAAAGTCAGTGAATGAATCAGTCAAGTATTTTTGCTTTCAACTTTCTTCTAACAACGTCATCTTTTTCTAGCAAGTTTATTTTTATAAAATGTGTTTCATGTGTATATAACTGATTGCTTTGTTGCTATAATCCAATACATTTGCAGTATATATTAATTTCAGTTTAAACTTTGGATGTGAAACTTAAATACCCATAAACAACTTTCAAAAAGCCAAGAATTGTACTCAATATCAAAAGCTAATGATCCTTTTATCTCTTTTATTGTTATTAGTAATTGATTATAGGTGATTGATAATGGGATCAAATATGCCTTTTATTCTTTTAAATGTACAGTTCACCCATTTTAAAGTATCCATACCAGTATATTAAGTGTATTCAAACAGTTGTGCAGTCATTAAATAGGAACATTGGAGACATTTCCATGTTATCTTTACTTAAGAACCAAGCTAATTTTCTCTGTATGATTTCTAATTTTGTATTAATACTGGAGTTAGCATTCTAATTTGTTTTGGAAAGTGCTTCAAATATATATATATATATATATATATATATATAAAATATCTCTCTCTCTCTCTCTCTCTCTCTCTCTCTCTCTCTCTCTCTCTCTCTCTCTCTCTCTCTGTGTGTGTGTGAGTGTGTAATAATGAATTTAAGTCATCTCTAGTAGGACATCTAAGTATGTTACCCGGTATGCTTGTCCCTTTGAAGCAATGCCACAATGACTATTTGGAGAGCTGTGCAGGAGTGTGAAGTTACTCTTTGGGGTTTCTCAGCATTGCAGGTTGTTGGTTTTTTTCCTAAGCTAATTCTTAGAACCAGTTATTCACATTCTAATGTTATAAATTGGAATAGCTTTGTCATATCTACTCTCTATATAATGTGCATTCTCACCCAGGCTTTCAATCAAATTCACTAGACTTATTGTATTCCAGTACAATAGTCATAATCCTATGGAAGATTGTGGCTTTAAGTTTATCAGAAATTATCTTTAAATGACTTGTAACACCATGGAAGAATGTTCTAATGAATTACCTCAGAATTTGTATAACATAATAGAAAGTATTCTATCTGCTGTTCTTAAGTTAATATTGTTCAGTTTTTCTTAAAATATCCTTTGGTGTTATAAGAAAAATATTTGACAACTTTTGTGATTAAGTATAGAAATATGGAACATTTTCAATTTAAGATGATACCAGAACTTACAAGTGTAAATGGTTATAACTCAAAGAAACATTCAAATGCAAGAGACAAAAGTACCCAAGAAGTTGAATTTTCCTTCAAGTTAAAAGCCTAATTAGTACAACATTTCTCAAATTATGATCCTTATAGAGTTATTATATTTAGAGCAGTTCTAGTCAGTGGTTAAGATGATGAACATTATATTTAAAACACTTTGAAAACCTGCAGTAAAAACAGAGAAACCAGAAATAGCAGCTAGCAGTAGTTGTGCTGTGGAACTTGAGAAGCTGAGGCAGGAAGATTGCTATGAGTCCATAGGGAATTTAGCCTAGACTGTAGGATGAAACCCTTTGTCAAAAGCCCTACAAAAAGTAAAGAATGCAAAGAAGGTAAGTGTCTTAATTCTCATTTCCCTTTCTGGCTCTATTCTGAAATTCAAATTTACTGTCTTATTATATATCTTCCAAGGTTGCCTTTTTAAAAGGCATGTTAAATATTAACATGGACTGATTGCTTCCACTCTTAATATCTAGCATACCTGGATGTAAACCCAAACTGACATAATAGTTACTCTTTAACATTCCACAATTCACAATCTCTGCCTTACTTTCTTCATTTGACCAATGTCAATTGTGAGGTTATTATACATATAGAGTTAAAAAGTGGAAACCATTTGAACAAATAGTTGTTTCAGTAATGCCATACAGTTTTCTCTTATGTACCTAGTATGGGCTAGTTTGCCCTTTGTATACGTTTATTTTCTTTCCAAACCTACTCACTTTTGAAAAAAGGTGATAATGCATTTTGTGTTGCATTTTGTAATGTATTTGATATAACAAAGCTTGTAAATGTGGGTTAAAATAGGCTTGATATGCTGCTTCTTTCTTATAATTTTTTAGGAGCAGATAAAATAGTATTTGAGAAGATTTTTAGACATTCAGATTGTTTAATGCCTATCACTTTGTTTAGATGAAATCTGTAGAAGATAAATACATAGTTGCTTAGCAACTGGGAATCTTGTTAGGCATGTAAAGCCACCGTAATTTGTTCAAAATTGCAGCCAGCCTTCTAAGCTGTGTTTTGGTTGCACTCGACAATGCTTTGCCAACAATTCTTAATTGTCATTTCCCTCTCTGGCTCCATTCTGACATTAAAATCCACTGTCTTATTGTATATCTTCCAATCTTTCAATTTAAAGGGTAAGTTAAATATTAACATGAATTGATTGTATCCACTCTTAATATCTACCTTCACCTCATCTAAGTCTGCAATAAATTTGTGTGTGTGTGTGTGTGTGTGTGTGTGTGTGTGTGATATCTAGTGCCTACACCATTTCATGGCTAAATCTAAGATCTATTTGCTATTGAGAGAACATGTAGTTTGTCAAGTTTTCCTCATCATTGAAAAAACTCTGCATTATCGTTAATATTGTGTTTATTACTGGGTGGTGATCAGAAGAGTCACTGTAATGCTGATCTGTAATTCCTTATGAATGCTTTTTTTCCACTGTCATTTTTGGCCATTTTATTTAATTGCTTGCCTGTAATTATTTTGACCATTTTTGACAATTTCATATATGAGTACTATATTTCCATCATTTTCATGCTTCCCTCTCCCAACTCTAATTTGTTTCTTGTACCTACACTCTGAATTTCATGGACTCTTTTACCTTAGTAACTACTGTTAAGTAGATAAATTTATGTCTTGATCTCTCTATCTATCCATCTATCTATCTATCTGTCTATATCTATTCACATTATATATACATACATACACATTCTTTAGTTCTTTTATAATTTAATTATTTTACTTTTTTTATACCCCAAATGTCCCTCCTCCTTGTTCCCTCCCAGAGACCTTCACCCCATCCCCCATTCTCTTTGCCTCTGAGAGGGTGCTCCACCCACCCCCACCCCCCACCCCAGCATACCCCTTCCCTGGGGCATCCAGTCTCTACAGGATTAGGCACATCCTCTCCCACTGATGCTAGACAAGGAAGTTATCTGCCACACATGTGCCTGGAGCCTAGGACCAGTCCATGTATGCTCTTTGGTTGGTGATCTAGTCTCTGGAAGCTCCCATGGATCTATGTTAGTTGACATTGTTGGTCTTCATATGAGGTTGCTATCACCTTCAGCTCTTCAGTCCTTCTTTTAACTCTTACTTAGGGATCCCTGACCTCAGTTGTCTGTGAGTATCTGAATCTGTTTCAGTCAGCTGCTTGTTGGATCTCTCAGAGGACAACAATGCTATGCTCCTGTCTGCAAGCACAGTATAGCATCAGTAATAGTGTCAGGGTTTGGTGTCTGCCCATGGGATGGATCCCAAACAGGGCTGATCACTGGTCGGTCATTTCTTTAGTATCTGCTCCATTTTTGTCCCTGTATTTCTTTTAGACAGAACAATTCTCGTTCAAACTTATATGGATATGTACATAATGCATAGGCTTTGCCATTTATGATTGTATAACCTGTCATAGTGCCATTACTAGAAAAGTGTTATTGTTATTTTTCTGTAGACTACTATCTAAGTTTGAGGGTTTGTGAATTTTTCTCTATTCACACTTGCATGTCAAGTATTGTTGTCATTGTACAAGTCTTTTTTAGGCAACCATATCCATATCAAGATATCATGGGTTCACCTTTCCATGTCATACAAGAGTATACTATTTTGCAGCAGACCTGCATCTTCTGGCTCTTATTTTGTCTCCTCTTCTATGATTCTATCTGAATATTAGGAGTGGAGATTGTATTGTAAGATTATTAAGTTGGTTTGGGCAAATAATAGTCAATTGGTTTTTGTTTATATTTACATTTTTATCAGTTTTGGATTTCTGTAATGGCTTCTAATTTTTAATTTTTTTCAAATCCTATTTGTTGTATTATTATTATTTATATTTTTCCGTTTATTTTTTACACTCCAGATTTTATTTCCCTCTCAGTCCACCCTCAAACTGTTCCACATCCCATGCCTACTTCCCACCCCCTGTCTCCACAAGAATGTCCTCAACCCTCCATGCCACCAGACATCTAAACTCCCTGGGGCCTCCAGTCTCTTGAGGGTTAGGTGCATTTTCTCTGACTGAACCCAGACCTGACAGTCCTTTGCTGCATATGTGTTGGGGGCCTCATATCAGCTGGTGTATGCTGCCTAGTTGGTGATTCAGTATCTGAGAGATCTCAGGAGTGTAGGTTAATTGAGACTGCTGGTCCTTCTACAGGGTTGTCTTCTTCCTCAGCTTCTTCCAGCTTTTCCCTAATTCAACCACAGGATTCAGCAGCTTCTGTCCATTAGTTGAGTATAAATATCTGCATCTGACTCTTTCAGCTGCTTGTTGGGTCTTTTGGAGGGCAGTCATGATAGGGTTTTTTTTTTTGTGAGGGTTCTATAGCCTCAGTAATAGAGTCAGGCCTTGGGGCCTCCCCTTGAGCTGGATCCTACTTTGGGCCTGTTCTGGACCTACTTTTCTTCAGGCTCCTCTCCACTTCTATCCCTAAAGTTCTTTTAGGCAGGAATAATTATGGGTCAGAGTTTTGACTGTGGGATAGCAATCTTATCCCTCACTTGATACCCTGTCTTTCTGCTGGAGGTGGGCTCTATAAGTTCCCTCTCCTCACTATAGGGCATTTCATCTAAAGATCCTTCCTTTGAGTCTTGAGAGTCTCTCACCTCCCATATTTTTGGTACATTCTAGAGTTCCCCCCTTCTTCTACCTCTTGAGGTTCCCTGTTTTCATTCTTTCTGCTCTCCCCCCAGGGCTTCAGTCCTTTTCCCTCACCCAATAACAAATCATGTTCCCCTCTCCCACCCCCCTCCTCCAACGCCTTTCTCTCCCAGATCCCTCCCTTCATCCCTCCTTGTGTTTTGATCTTAGCCATTCTGATTGGCATAAGGCAGAATCTCAGGGTCGTTTTGATTTTCATTTTGCTGATCACTAAGGATTTTGAACATTTCTTTAGGTACTTCTCAGCCATTGGAGATTCCTCTGTTGTGAATTCTGTGTTTAGTTCTATACCTCATTTTTGATTGGGTGGTTTGGTTTTTTGGTGGCTAGCTTCTTGAGTTCTTTATATATTTTGGATATTAGCCCTCTATTGGATGTGGGGTTAGTGAAGATTTTTTTCTCATTTGTAGGTTGCTGATTTGTCTTATTGACTATGTCCTTTGCCTTACAGAAGCTTTCTAGTTTCATGAGGTCCTGTTTATCAATTCTTCATTCTAGAGCATAGGCAATTGGATTTCTACTTAGAAAATTTACCCCTGTGCTAATGAGTTCAAGGCTTACAAATTTCCATTTACTGTATTCTGATGTTTTAAGGTACAAGTGTTTTTGTTTTGTGTGTGTGTGTGTGTGTGTGTGTGTGTGTGTGTGTGTGTGTGTGTGTGTTTTTATGGGGTTCAGAGCATGGGCATCTCATAAAAATGAATCTGAATACTATATCTACCTAGAAGATTTACATTTTCACAACTGACTTATAGGGCATTTCAAAGGTGTTTTAGTACATCATTCTTGACCCAAAGTATCTTTAATTGTAAATGACAAATAAGTCATTGTATGGTACTTGAAAGGTAGAAAACCATGTAATGATATAAACTGTTTTTCATTTGGGAGATATATTATTGGCAGAAAAACTTTCAAACTCATATGAAGTGACAGTCACAGTATAAACAACTAGGATACTAAAATTTCCTTGCTTCTTTTCAAATCACATTGAGAACTCATTACATTTCTGGTAATTTTGTCCTCATAATTTTTAAAAAGATTTTTATAGAACATATTTTGATAAAGTTCCTTTTTAATCCAACACCTTGCAGATCACTCCCACTTACCTAACCACCCAAACTCAAGCTTTCTGTCTCACAACAAAACATAATAAATTTTATCCTTCTTTTTTTTCTTTTATTTTTTAAATTTTTTATTGGATATTTTATTTATTTACAATATAGATGTCAATCCCTTTCCCCATTTCCCCTCCCCTAGGACCCCCTATTCCATTCCCCTCGTCTTTTATGCTTTTATACCATTTTAATTATATGCATGTATTAAGGTCAGTTCTAGGTTGAGGGTCTACCAATACAATAGATGCAAATAGTCAAGGAACAAGCAAGACAATAAACACAAATAGTCAAAGAGAAAGCAAGGCATTAAACACAATTACATGAACACTCCTGTGATCACTGTTTCTAATTCACTTATCAGCATGACCAAAGCATCTGCGCCTACTTCCCTGTTCTTTTTTTTAATTTTTATATTTTTTATTAGATATTTTATTTACACTTCAGATGCCATCCCTTTTCCCCATTCCCCCCTTAGAAAACCCCTATCCCATGCCCCCTTTTCCTTTTTTCATTTATACATTTTTTAAAATAATGTTAATCATAGGCTTTATAAGTTTGGAATTGTTCATTCAGAGGTGTAACCCACTGACCAACCTAGATATAACAACTATCTTTGACTGGTGGAAATACATGAATATCTGCCTCCCTGTCTCCCCCCTCTTTCTCTCTTTCATCACCTAGCTTCTCCTCTCCTTCTTCTTCTCCTCTTCTTACTCCTTTTCTTCCTCTCAGTACTCCTCCTACCTTATCTCCTCCTACACATCACCCTTCCTGTTAAAATGAAACTTTTCTCTCAAAATACAATTAGAGCATAATTATGCCAATTTGTACCAGTGAGGTACAGGATAGTCCTAATACCCAGTCCATCCTTTTGTTGACCTAACCAGCTCGTCTGTCATCTATTCTAACTAAAACATGTAGTTCTGAACCTGGCTTTAGGATGAATGTCAGTTGACGACCATCCACTCAAATCTTTTCTCTTAAGGTCAATAGCTATATGTTTTTAACCCCATCAGAAATCCAGAATGACTGAGTTGACTATAATTGTGGGAAGCACAAATCGTAGTTTCTAAAACTTAGCCAATTTATAGAGACCTCTGAACACCTGAACACTCGCTCTACTTCAAAACGTTGGTGCATCTGTTCTTCTGCCTTCTGGCCCAGGATCATCTGACAGACCTTAGTGCTGCAGAATTATTAAGGGCTGATTACTCTGTCTAGGCAGATATAATCAGTCGACTATTCTGCAAGTGTGTCCTTTTCTGGACAGTAATTTGTCTGTAGAAGGAAAGTGGCAATTCTTGCCTAGTGGCTGTCTCACCAAACTGGAGTAACTCCAAGGATGCTCAATTTCATCTTAGAATTCAATATAGGAAGCTGTCCGGAGCAGACAGGTCTCTAATGAAAATGAACATTAATACTGAAATGTTTGTCATGTCAATTCTAAGGATTTCTGATGTTTTGAAAACCAGCTGTCCATGTAAGGTAATCTGGACTGTTGCCTGTTAACTCCACTCAGCTATTTCTACATAAAACATAGAGAACACCCTTATAATAAACTCCAAGTCATGAATTTGCTATAGTACCTTAACTCACAGGCTGACCATGTCAAATCAGTTTAAAAAAAAGTTAAAGAAGGACTGGGTCTAAGCTTTGTATTCCTAAATGTGTTATACTGGTACAATGACTATGAGAGTAACAATATTCATCTCACTCTTATATCACTAAGAAGCTCATGCCAATGAAAACCTTAAAATTTGTAAACAAAGTAAATTGGTTTCCATTTAAGAGTTTCTATCTTCATCTTGATATTATTTATACAGATTTCTACTAATAGGTTATGGCTATGCAATAAACCCTAGCTAATCCTCTCTATTCTGACAAAAACCACTACTTTTCCCGAGAGAGACAGCCCAACATTTACCACCTAGTCCCCAAGCCCAGGGAATAGGGGTGCTGACTCATCATTAGCTTCTTCAAGCTGATTATGGGCGTTGAGATATTAGAAGAGGAGTGGGGGGGTGGAGAGCAAATTGACAATCCTCTGATGCTGTGTCTTCGATGCCTCCAGATGGAATTCCCGGACCTCAGAGGTTTGAGCAGGTCTGCCCAGCTTGCTTGTTGAGTAGATACCCCAAGGCTGATCATTCTGCAATATACAATTCTCAAAACAAATTTTAGTATCAAGATAGTTTTTTTTAAAGGAGGGCTGACATTTTATTAAGAATGTTGGTTCTAACTGCTTTTCTATTTTTCCCCTCTTTTATTGGATATAATATTTACATTTCACATTTTATCCCCTTACCATATTTCCCCCACCACCCAGGAACCCCTTATCCCATCCCCCCTCCTCCTGCTTCTATGAAGGTGTTTACCCACCTACCCCCATACCCCCTCCCCACCCTCAAATTCCCCCCCCTCAGTGCTCAGTCTTCAGGGTACCAATGACCTTGTCTCCCACCTATGCCCAACAAGGCCATCCTCCCCTACATATACAGCTAGAGTCATGTGTCTCTCCATATGTGCTCCTAGGCTGGTGGTTTAGACCCTGGGGAACTCTGGCTGGTTGGTATTGTTGCTCTCCTCACGGGGCCACCAGCCCTTAAGGTTCCTTCAATTTACTCTCTAACTCCTCCATTGGGAACCTTTGATCAGATTAATGGATAGCTGTGGGCATCTGTCTCTGGGTATGTCCGACTCTGAGGGACCTCTAAGGAGACAGCCTTATCAGGCTGCTGTCAGCCTTCCCATCCTGACATCCCTATCAGTGTCTATTTTGGTGACTGCCCATGGAATGAAGACCCAGATAGAATCGTCTCCCTACAACGCCCCCTTCAGATTCTGTCCCACACTTTGTCTCCATATTTGCTCCCTTGGGTATTTAGTTACTCCTTCTAAGAAAGACCTAGGCATCCTCACTTGTTCTTTCTTCTTCATGGGCTTCGTGTCGTCTGGTAGTTGAATCTTTGCTGCTTCAAATTTTTGGGCTAATCTCCGCTTATCAGTGAGTAAATACCATGTGTGTTCTTTTGTGATTGGGTTACCTCACTCAGGATGATATTTTCTAGTTCCATCCATTTACCTAAGAATTTCTCGAATTCATTATTTTTAATAGCTGAGTAATATTCCATTGTGTAAATGTACCACATTTTTTGTATCCATTTCTCTGTTGAAGGGCATCTGGGTTCTTTCCAGCTTCTGGCTATTATAAATAAGGCTGCTATGAACATAGTGGAGCATATATCTTTGTTATTTGTTGGGGCATTTTCTGGGTATATGCCCAGGAGTAGTATAGCTGGGTCCTCAGGTAGTGCTATGTCCAATTTTCTGAGGAACCGCCAGATTGACTTCCAAAGTGGTTGTACCAGCTTGCAACCCCACCAACAATGCAGGAGTGTTCCTCTTTCTTTACATCCTAGCCAGCATCTACTATCACCTGAGTTTTTGATCTTAGCCATTCTGACTGGTGTGAGGTGGTATCTCAGTATTGTTTTGATTTGCATTTTCCTGATGACTAAGGATGTTGAGCATTTCTTAAGGTGCTTCTCAGCCATTCGAGTTTCCTCAGTTGAGAATTCTTTGTTTAGCTTTGTACCCCATTTTTTAATGGGGTTATTTTGTTGTTTGGCATCTAATTTCTTGAGTGTTAGGAGCCATGCTGCATTTGCTGAAGTAGCTATACGCTCGCCATTATAAGATGGCTCTGGCTTCCTGTTCCTGGTTCTTCTTGGCCTTGGTGTCTGCAGCTGTGCACACGCGTAGGCAAGAATTTTCCCGATGATAGTACTATCAGTGGATATGTAAATGAGACCCAATCTGTTAGCCAATGAGGACAGATCATGTCTCTTTGATAGTATATAAGTCAGTACATTCTGGGGCTTGGGGGTCCTTCCTTTGTTCTCCATCTTGCATCCTTCTAACTGAACGAGCTGTAACAATAAAAGACTCTGTCAGAAGAATCTTGAGTGTGATGTGCTCAATATAGGCGAGGTAGCGTGTCGCATTTGGTGCCGAAACCCGGGAGTGAAGCCGAACGCCCCCGAGGATCGTCTACCTTGAAGGACCCTGCTTAGCTCGCAGAAACAAGATTCAGAACTGACGGTGCAGTAAGTCTAGACACTTTTCTGTAAGATATGGTGGATCCTATGCTTGGCCTTTCTTTCGATATCCCTGTCTGAGCGGTGGTTGTTCTCGTGTTTTGCTTTTGCCTTAATTGGCATATTAAGGGATGGGAGTGTACATGTCCTCCTTTTCAAAGTGAACCGTAAATCACAGGCAGATAACTGTGCAGGTTCGCCCAGTTCTGTAGATAAAGAATTATGGGCAATCAACAGTTTAAGCTGGCTCTCGTGGCAGTGCAAGCGCTGCTGCAGGAAAGCAGCTTGACTATTTCAGATGGGGTTCTTTTGAAGTTTTTTTAAAGAGGTAGATAGAGTTGCTCTGTGGTATGGTCCTACAGGATCCCTTACCACGCGATCATGGGAAAAGTTAGGAGCTGATTTAGCCCGGGAAAAGGAGGAGGGAAGATTGAGAGCAGGCACGTTACCTATTTTTAAGATGATTCAGGCATGCATATCGGATGAGAAATGCCAAGGAAAGATTAGAGAAGGACAAAGGGTCCTTACTCAGTGTCAGGATAGCCTATCAGAAGCAGAAAAGTAAGGGAATGCTAACAGAAAAAAAGGCAATGATAAACAGCCTTTAAGCCCTCCATGTCAGAAGAAGAAGGAGGGAGAGAAAAGAAAAAGAAAAAAGAGAATGGAGCTGAGAAAATAGCTCCGTCAGAGAAATATAAAAAAATATATCCAGCCTTGTCTGGGTTTAGAAAATTAACACTGAATGACTCCACCTCAGAGGAGACATCCTCTGAGGATGGAGAAAACAAGGACGATACTTCGTCCCAAGATGGGTTGGATTCGGATGAACAAACAGAATTAGATGAGGAGGCAGCTCGTTATGAGAAAGAAAGATATCGTCCGGATCCTCCTTATGCACCTGGCAGTTTGCCATCGGCACTGCAGCTGCTTGTGCGGAAGACAAAACAAGAACAGGCTAGGACACATGTTATTCCAATAGCCACCTCCTTGATTCCAGAAAAGGAGAGAAGAAGGATTAGAGCAGCCTTTCCGGTTTTTGAAGATCAGAATCAGCAGAGATACCATCGTAGTTTAGACTTGAAACAATTAAAGTCATTGGCAGAATCGGTGCAAACATATGGCATAAATGCCTCTTTTACCCAAGCCTTAATAGAGAGACTTGCAGAAAGTTCTATGACGCCTGGGGATTGGTGTAGTACTATCAAGGCAATTGTCCCTACAGGCAAATATTTAGAATGGAAATCTCTTTATCATGATTTGTGTGCTACACAGGCCAGAGATAACATGGCACAAAATCACCCCAATGGAGCTTTGATATGCTAACTGGCCAGGGGAGCTATTTGTGTTTTCCCACAAGAGCAAGAAAATCCGATCTGGGTACCAACAAGATTGACAAGAATAGTGAAGGATGGAGAAAAAGAAAATCCGGATCCAGAGGCTGTGGACGTCAATGTTTCTGATATTAATTCTTTGGACTCCCATAAGGATCAGCCTACCTCTGTGGGCAATAGTGAGAACATGGCCTGTTCCAATGCCTGTACATGCTAATTCGACTAAACTTCCTTTATTCTTATCCACAATAAAATTAAATACGGCATTATGTTTTACTTTCCAAAATGAGACTATTAGCTCTGGGGAAGGGCCATGTATTAAAATTACAAAAATGAAATTGTGATATTGGGAAGATCCACTTGTTGCTAATAAAATTCCCACAGGGATATTAATGAATGCCCTGTCACAAATAAGTACTGGAGCAACTAGTGGAAGTGGAACTGGTGGTAATAATACATCTTCTAATATCACTACCATTATGCTCACTAGCAATATAACTATACCATTACCTGATAATTCTCCTCTTAATGTGACCGCTAAAAGACAGATACCATGGTGCTATCCATTATTGGATTTTTCTCCGACATTTACAGCATGTCAACCACCAGAATTACAAAAATTTAAACTATTGGAGGGTTTCTATTTTAATCAAAAGTTAAAAAGATTTAAAACAAATAACAGTCACCCTGGCCCTGGGAGTGAGTGGCCATTTTTTCGAATGGATAATTATGAATGATGCCGAGGCATCTACTAGTATATCAGCTTTTGCTAATCTACAAGGAAGCTTCCATACATCTAATAATGTCAGTGGTACACGTTTGGAGACCGTGCAAAGTAATAAAACAAAGATCAGTTTATCTAATTTAAAGATTAATCAACAATATTCTAATTATATGCTTGAGCCATCACTAGTGTGTGTTCAAGCACCATATTTTTTCCTTATATGTGATGAAGAGTTGTTTGAAAACAGCTCAATAATTAATTGCCATAGTCCTAATATTACATGTTACTTAACAGAATGTTAGAATGGAAAAAACCGGACAACAATTGTGGTGAATATTCCCACATTTGTACCAGTACCTGTTGAAGCTGACCCCAAAGATTTTCCTATCGTACAATTATTGAGACAAAAAAGAGATTTTGACATTACAGCAGCTATAATCACTGCCATTACTGTTACTGCTGCAACTACAGTGGCTGCAGGTATTGCCATGGCCAATCAAGTGCAAACAGCCTCAGTTATTAGTCATATTACTAAAAAGGCATCCCATGCACTTGAGACAGTGAAGAGAACTGATGCTCATTTTGCCTCAGGGGTTTCACTGGTCAATCATCGCATTGACTTATTACAAAAACAATTACAAGCGCTTGGAGATGTCATACAACTTTCTTGTGTGGCTTCCACACGTTCCCTATGTATAACCCCCTTACTTTTTGATAATTCTTCCCTCGTTAACAGTTCTATTATTTCAGAATATCTAAAGGGGAATTGGACCCAGGAGTTGGAGTTTCTTCAAGAAGAATTACAGTTGAAGATATTAGACCTCAAAAATACAAGCCTTGATATAATCAGTTTTAAAGACTTTACCTCTTGGCTTTTTTCTGCATTTTCCTTTTTTAAGGAATGGGTGGGGGTAGGTTTGTTTGGCTGTATGCTACTTGGAGGGACATTGATCTTACTCTGGTTGTTCTGTAAAATGAAAACTCAACAACAACGTGATAAAATAGTTATTGCTCAGGCATTTATGGCCATTGAGACTAAAGCATCCCCTCAAGTTTGGTTGAATATGCTAAAGTGCGGAGACGCTGTTCCGTTTATGCATGCTTGTGGGCACAGGATCCCATTGCACCAAGGGGTAGACGGGACAGCCTTTTGATGCCAACCAGGGCTAGTGTTCCCATTGCACGAGACTAAGGCACAAAAGGTCTCTAGTCACTATGCTATTTATAAAGAAGGGGGAGATGTTAGGAGCCATGCTGCGTTTGCTGAAGTAGCTATACATTGGCCATTATAAGATGGCGCTGGCTTCCTGTTTCTGGTTCTTCTTGGCCTTGGTGTCTGCAGCTGTGCACACGCGTAGGCGTGAATTTTCCCGCTGATAGTACTATCAGTGGATATGTAAATGAGACCCCAGTCTGTAAGCCAATGAGGACAGATCATGTCTCTTTGATAGTATATAAGTCAGTACATTCTGGGGCTTGGGGTCCTTCCTTTGTTCTCCATCTTGCATCCTTCTAACTAAAAGAGCTGTAACAATAAAGACGCTGTCAGAAGAATCTTGAGTGTGATGTGCTCCTTATCGGCTAGGTAGCCTGTCGCACTTGAGTTCTTTGTAAATATTCGATATTAGCCCCTATCGGATGTAGGATTGGTAATGATCTTTTCCCAATCTGTTGGTTGCCATTTTGTCTTGTTGATAGTGTCCTTTGCCTTACAGAAGCTTTGCAATTTGATGAGGTCCCATTTGTCGATTCTTGATCTTAGAGCATAAGCCATTGGTGTTCTGTTCAGGAACTTTTCCCCTGTGCCTAGGTATTTGAGGGTCTTCCCCAACTTCTCTTCTATTAGTTTCAGTGTATCTGGCTTTATGTGAAGGTCCTTTATCCACTTGGAGTTGAGCTTTGTACAAGGGGATAAGAATGGATTAATTTGCATTCTTCTACATGTTGACCTCCAGTTGAGCCAGCACCACTTGTTGAAAATGCTGTCCTTTTCCCACTGGATGGGTTTAGCTCCCTTGTCAAAGATCAAGTGGCCGTAGGTGTGCGGGTTCATTTCTGGGTCTTCAATTCTATTCCATTGATCATCCTGTCTGTCTCTGTACCAATACCATGCAGTTTTTATCACTACTGCTCTGTAGTACAGTTTGAGGTCTGGAATGGTGATTCCCCCAGAGGTTCTTTTATTGTTGAGAATAGTTCTCGATATCCTAGGTTTTTTGTTATTCCAAATGAATTTGTAAATTGCTCTTTCTATCTCTATGAAGAATTGATTTGGAATTTTGATGGGTATTGCATTGAATCTGTAGATTGCTTTTGGCAGGATAACCATTTTTACTAAGTTAATCCTGCCAATCCAGGAGCATGGGAGATCTTTCCATCTTCTGAGATCTTCTTCAATTTCTTTCTTCAGAGACTTGAAGTTCTTGTCATACGGATCTTTCACTTGCTTGGTTAGATTCACTCCAAGATATTTTATTTTATTTGTGGCTATTGTGAAGGGTGTTATTTCCCTAATTTCTTTCTCAGCCTGTTTATCCTTTGAATAGAGGAAGGCTAACTGATTTGTTTGAGTTGATTTTATATCCAGCCACATTGCTAAAGTTGTTTATCAGGTTTAGGAGTTCTCTGGTGGAAGTTTTAGGTTCACTTAAGTATACTATCATATCATCTGCAAATAGTGAAATTTTGACTTCTTCCTTTCCTATCTGTATCCCTTTGACTTCCTTTTGTTGTCTAATTGCTCTAGCTAAGACTTCCAGTACTATATTGAATAGGTAACATGAGAGTGGGCAGCCTTGCCTAGTCCCTGATCTTAGTGGGATTGCTTCAAGTTTCTCTCCATTTAGTTTGATGTTGGCTACTGGCTTGCTGTATATTGCTTTTACTATGTTTAGATATGTGCCTTGAATTCCTGATTTTTCCAAGACTTTTAACATGAAGGGATGTTGAATTTTGTCAAATGCTTTCTCAGCATCTAGTGAGATGACCATGTGTTTTTTTTTTTTTTTTTGAGTTTATTTATGTAGTGGATTACATTGATGGATTTCCGAATATTGAACCATCCCTGCATTCCTGGGATAAAGCCTACTTGATCTTGATGGATAATTGTTTTGATGTGTTGTTGGATTCGGTTTGCGAGAATTTTATTGAGTATTTTTGCATCAATATTCATAAGAGAGATTGGTCTGTAGTTCTCTTTCTTTGTTGGGTCTTTCTATGGTTTAGGTATAAGTGTAATGGTAGCTTCATAGAACGAATTGGGAAGTGTTCCTTCTGTTTCTATTTGATGGAATAGCTTGAAGAGGATTGGTATTAGGTCTTCCTTGAAGGTCTGAAAGAATTCTGCATCTGGCCCTGGACATTTTTGGTGGGAAGATTTTTAATGACTGTGTCTATTTCTTTAGGCATTATGTGACTGTTTAGATGGTTTATCTGCTCCTCCTTTAACTTTGGTACCTGGTATCTATCTAGAAAATTGTCCATTTCCTCCAGATTTTCCAATTTTGTTGAGTATAGACCTTTGTAGTAGGATCTGATGATTTTTTAAATTTCCTCTGTTTCTGTTGTTATGTCTCCCTTTTCAGTTCTGATTTTATTAATTTGAATGCTGTCTCTGTGCCCTTTGGTTAGTCTGGCTAAGGGTTTGTCTATCTTGTTGATTTTCTCAAAGAACCAGCTCCTGGTTTCGTTGATATTTTGTATAGTTCTTTTTGTTTCAACTTGGTTGATTTCAGCCCTGAGTTTGATTATTTCCTGCTGTCTACTCCTCTTGGGTATACTAGCTTCTTTTTGTTCTAGTGCTTTCAGGTTTGCTGTCAAGTTGTTAATGTATGCTCTTTCCACTTTCTTTTTGTGAGCACTTAGACCTATGATTTTTCCTCTTAGTACTGCTTTCAATGAGTCCCACAGGTTTTGACATGATGTGTCCTCATTTTCATTTAAATCTAAAGAGTCTTTAATTTCTTTCTTTATTTCTTCCTTGACCAAGTTATCATTGAGTAGAGCATTGTTCAGTTGCCAAGTGTATGTGGGCTTTCTGTTGTTTTTGTCCATGTCAAAGACAAGTCTTAGTCCATGGTGGTCTGATAAGGTACTAGGGATTATTTCAATCTTTTTGTATCTGTTGAGGCCTGTTTTTGTGACCAATTATATGGTCTATTTTGGAGAAGGTACCATGTGGTGCTGAGAAGAAAGTTTATTCTTTTTTTTTTTTTTTTTTTTTTTTTTAGGATGAAATGTTCTATAGATGTCAGTTAAGTCCAATTGGTTCATAACTTCTGTTAGTTTTATTGTGTCTCGGTTTAGTTTCTGTTTCCATGATCTGTCCATAGCTGAGGGTGGGTTGTTGAAATCTCCCCACTATTAGTGTGTAGGGTGCAATATATGCTTTAAGTTTTAATAAAGTTTCTTTTATGTATGTGGGTGCCCTTACATTTGGGGTATAGATGTTGAGAATTGCTAGTTCCTCTTGGTATATTTTTCCTTTGATGAATATGAAGTGTCCTTCTTTATCTTTTTTGATTACTTCTGGTTGAAAAATGATTTTATTTGATATTAGAATCTCTACTCCAGCTTGTTTCTTGGGACCATTTGCTTGGAAGATTGTTTTCCAACCTTTTACTCTGAGGTAGTGTCTGTCTTTTCCACAGAGGTGCATCTCCTGAATGCAGCAAAATGTTGGATCCTGTCTGATAGTCTATGTCTTTTTACTGGAGAATTGAGTCCATTGATATTAAGAGATATTAAGGAAGGATGAGTATTGTTTCCTGTTATTTTTGTTATTGGCAGTGGAGATATGTTTGTGTAGCTACCTTCTTTTACGGTTTTTGGAAGATTACTTTCCTGCTTTTTCTAGGTTGTAGTTTCCCTCCTTGTGTTGGAGTTTTCCACCAATTATTCTTTGAAGTGCTGGGTTTGTGTTGAGATACTGTGTAAATTTGGATTTGCATTGGAATATTTTGGTTTCTCCATCAATAATAATTGACAGTTTTGCTGGGTAGTAGTCTGGGCTGGCATTTGTGTTCTCTTAGGGTCTGTATGATATCGGTACAGGATCTTCTGGCTTTTATGGTCTCTGGTGAGAAGTCTGGTGTAATTCTTATAGGTCTGCCTTTATATGTTACTTTGCCTTTTTCCCATACTGCTTTTAGTATTTTTTCTTTGTTTTGTACATTTGATGTTTTGACTATTATGTGGAGGGAAGTATTTCTTTTCTGGTCTAAACTATTTGGAGTTCTGTAGGCTTCTTGTATATTTATGGACATCTCTTTCTTTAGGTTAGGGAAGTTCTTCTATAATTTTGTTGAGGATATTTACTGGTCCTTTAAGTTGGGAGTCTTCCCCCTCATCTATTCCTATTATCCTTAGGTTTGGGCTTCTCATTGTGTCTTGGATTTCTTGTATATTTTGGGTTAGTAGCTTTTTGTATTTTGCATTTTCTTTGACAGTTGTGTCAATGTTTTCCATGGTATCTTCTGCACATGAGATTCTCTCTTCCATCTCTTGTATTCTGTTGGTAATACTTGTGTCTATGACTCCTGATCGTTTTTTTTTTTTTTTTTTAAGTTTTCTATCTCCAGGGTATTTTCCCTTTGTGATTTTTTTATTGTTTCTACTTCCATTTTTAGATCCTGCATGGTTTTGTTTAATTCCTTCTTCCGTTTGGTTGCATTTTTTTGCAATTCCTTAAGGGTTTTTTGTGTTTCCTCTTTAAGGGTTTCTATCTGTTCTTTGAGAGTGGTATTTATGTCTTTCTGAAAGTCCTCTATCATCATCATGAGAAGTGATTTTAATTCTGAATCCTGCTTTTCTGGTGTGATGGGGTGTTCAGGGCTTGCTATGATGGGGGAACTGGGTTCTGATGATGCCATGTAACTTTGGTTTCTGTTGCTTACGTTCTTGCGCCTGCCTTTTGCCATCTGGTTAAATCTAGTGCTACCTGTACTTCTGTCTCTGATTGAAGCCTGCCTTTCCAGCTGTCTTGCTTGTGTTTGGTCTTCTAGGGGTCCAGATGTCTCTGTGATTTTTTTCCGGCTGCACTGATTATGGTGGTATCTCTAGGATGCCTCAGGATATGGTGCCTCCAAGGTAGCAGTCCAGCTAGGTGTCTGCTGTTCTGGGTGCAGTATCTCCTCTTAGATATTTCAGGATATGTTGTCTGATGCTCTGAGTTCAGTTGTTCCTCTGTGGCTCGGGGTTGAGTGGACCTTCCAGTATATCTCAGGCGGAATCCGGAGTCCATACAACAGCACACCTGGCAGAGGTCTGGTCCAGGCCTCAGACCTGGGAGATGGGCAGAAGGGGGGTGCTAGTTGGCAGGGGCGGGGGGGGGGTTATCTGCTGGAATCTGAGCACTCAGGGCACCGAGCTATGAGCTCAGGGAAGTATGTGGGTTTTCCTACCTAAAGCTGGCTGTGGGATCCTTGGAGCCCCCAGAATGTCTCCAGCAGGATCAGGGTGCACTCACCAGCAGACCGGACAGAGGTCTGGTCCAGGCCTCAGACCGGAAGAGGGGCGAGCGGTGGAAGGGGAGTGCTAGCGCTGGCTGTGGGATCTGTGGAGCCCCCAGAATGTCTCTGGCGGGGTCCGGGGTCCACTCACCAACAGGCAGGGCAGAGGTCTGGTCCAGGCCTCAGACCGGAAGAGGGGCGAGAGGCGGAAGGGCAATTTTATCCTTCTTAATTTTGTTACAAGTTACAGATTACCTTCTATTAAACTTGTAGTTTAATGACTATAATTATGATATATCTGTAAATCCAGCATTCTTTTTCTAATGAAAAATATTGTGAGGAAAGTTTTCTTTAGGCATGGACATGGATTTTATTATTATTAATGATGATATGATTAATAAAAACTACATGGAATTTTCACAAAAACACATAATGGAAAGAAAAAGGTCAATAAAATAATTGTTTAAAAAGGTCATTTTGATACAATTTAGTCTAGATTTTCTTTATGTATATTAATACTTTAGAGCACAGAAAAACTATATGATATGATTACCCCTATAATCTGTTCAGTGACTGAGATGACAAAAATCCATTGTAGAGCTGTTTAAGTTTAAATAAGAGTCAAAAACAGAGGATTGTTGAACTATTTAAATGAAAAAGCAGGTGGCAAGAAAACTTCCTTACTACTTACTGGCAAGCTCCATTTCTGGGTTTCAGAGATCCTCATTTATAAAATTGGAATACTAATTTCAGTATTTATTGAACATTTTCCTGTGAAGAATATTCCTAGACTCTTTAATCCTAATATAGTATCACCTGTACTTAACAGGAATATGGAAGTCAGCATGTTCTTATGTTGAACTTAGGTTAAATGGAAAGTGTGGAAAAATATACAATGGGGCAGGAATACTCTCCTCAATAACACATTTGAAAAACTGGGTATCCAAAAGCAGAAATGGGAAACTGAGCTGTTCTCCAAATGATTTTATTTATTTATTTATTATTATTGGATATTTTATTTACATTTCAGATGTTATCTCCTTACCCCATTTTCCCACTGCTCAAGAACCCCCTATCACATGCCCTTCCTCCTGCTTCTATGAGGATGTGCCCCCACTCACCCCTCCCACTACCACCTCCCCACCCTCGAATTCCCCCACACTCAGTGTCCAGCCTCCATGGGACCAAGGATCTCTTCTCCTACCTATGCCCAACAGGGCCATCCTCCCCTACATATACAACTAGAGCCATGGGTCCCTCTCTATGTGCTCCCAGGCTGGTGGTTTAGACCCTGGGAAACTCTTGTTGGTTGGTATTGTTTTGCTCTCCTCATGGGACCACAAACCCTTTTAGCTCCTTCAGTTCCTTCTCTCTAACTCCTCCATAGGGAACCCCTTGATCAGTTCAATGGTTAGCTGTGAGCTTCTGCCTCTGAATATGTCAGACTTTGGCAGACCTCTAAGGAGACAGCTATATCAGGCTCCTGTCAGGATGTACTTCCTGCCATCCACATCAGTGTCTACCTTTGGTGAATGCACAAGGGATGGATACCCAGGTGGAAGAGTCTCCAGACATCCCTTTCTTCAGTTTCTGTCCCACACTTTGTATCCATATTTGCTCTCATGAGTATTTTGTTACTACTTCTAAGAAGGAAAGAAGCACCTACACTTGGTTTTCCTTCTTCATGAGCTTCATGTGGTCGGTGAGTTGAATCTTGGGTATTGTGAGCCTCTAGGCTAATATTCAATTATCAGTGAGTGGATGCCATATATGCTCTTTTGTGATTGGTTTACCTCACTCGGGATGATATTATCTAGTTCCATCCATTTACCTAAGAATTTCTTGAATTCATTGTTTTTAATAGCTGAGTAATACTCCATTGTGTAAAAGTACATTTTTTTTGTATCCTTCTGTTGAAGGACATCTGGTTTCTTTCCAGCTTCTGGCTATTATAAATAAAGCTGTGAACATCATAGAGCATATGTCCTTGTTATATGTTGGAGTATCTTTTGGGTATATGCCCAGGAGTGGTATAGCTGGGTCCTCAGATAATGCTATGTCCAATTTTCCGAGGAACCACCACCTAAATGAATTAAAACCTTAAAACATATGATGCAAAACCACACAACTTCCCAATCAACGTACAGAGAAGAAAAAGTCTTGACACTTGCCATGGAAGTGATTCCTTGAAAATGACACAAAATGGATATGTGTGACTACATAATGGTGAAAAGCTTCTGAATAGCAAGGAAACTAGTCAAAACTACAACAACAACAAGAAGAACAACAACAACAAAAAAACAACTGATGATCTGGAAAAAATATTTTCAGACCACATATTTAAGAAAAAAGTTAATTTTTGCAACATATGTACAGAAGATTTAAAGCTCAATAACACCAAGAACAATGCCATCAACTACATAAATACATACTATTTAATACATGTAGGAAAATCAGAATCAGGATTATGAATAAATATTTCATTTTCCTTTTAATTACACTAATCATGATAGCCAAAAATACAACATACATTTCTATAAACAGATGTGTACATAAAAATTCATTATCAATAGTATATATAGTGGAATATTTCTCAACTTTGAAAACAATTTTGTTACTAATTATTACTTGTGGCATATAGGTGAAAATCAAGGTTGTTATTCTAAGGGAAATAAACTAGACATAGAAAATTATATGAAATATGTTATATAATGAATATAAAATATTAATAGTTATAGATGCAAAGTGAATTTGCATGTAGGCTTGGCAGTGCAGGGATCAGGGACCCACCAGTTAAAGGACATAACATTGTTTAGATAATCAAGGCTTTGCCTATTTAAGATTTTGTTGAAATATTATTATACAATATATTCTGTTTACAGTTTCTCCTCATGCATTTCCTCCCACATCCTCCACAATGATTCAACCCCATTTATTCTTTCTTTATCTCTTTAGAAAACAAACAAGAAATCAAAAAGCAAACAAATGAATAAAAATTTAAAAGAAAACAAAGTTCACGAGAAACACATAGGGGCACACAAATGAACAGAAACAAATTCCATTAAAACACAAAATCAGAAAATAATATACAGAAAAAAGAACAGTAACATAAAAATATTCAGACCAAGCACTCTGAGAGAAATAAATTAAAAAAAAAAATATCATTGTGAACATTTAGTATTGCTTACTAATGCTGAGGGTGTAGCTGCCCTTGAGAGTGGCTTTTTTTGTCCTGTGAGATCTCATTTGAGAAAACTAATCTCTCTTTTGCATGAGTTTTCTAGTGTAGATGTTTTTTCTTGTTAAAGAAGGGGAATCCTGTTCAGTGACCCCAGTGCTGGGACTTTTTCTGACTCATATGGACATTGTTCATGCTGCTCTAGTCTCTGTGAGTTCATATGTGCCTCAGTCCTGCTGTATCTAGAAGGCCTTGTTTCCTTCCTATCTTCCATCCCCACTGGTTTTTTTCAGTACTTCTATCCCATCTTTCATAGAATTTCCTAAACCCTGACATGAGGGATTTGATGGACACATCATGTTTGAAACCAAGCATTTCCACATTGGGAGTGTAGCTCTTATTTTGACTATGCTTATCATAGCCTCTGCACAAAAAATTACATGGCAGGAATCTTAATAAAGGAGATTTATGATACAGATTTTACTAATGGTTTAATTTATGTATTTTTACTTACAAAGACATAAAGTTGTACACTATATAAGTATAGCCTTTTATACGTGAGTCATTCTTTAATGAAACATGAAAGGAAGTAAACAGCAAATTAAATATTTTCAAAATGGATAATATTTTAACAAAGAATAAGAGTATATACTGTTGTATATGCCACATGCTATCATATAGTCAATAATTAGAATAACTAGAGTCTTTCTATTTACTCTGCTGTCCTGAGACATAGATGGGTATGTTATGCAGATCTCCCAATTATAAGTGAGCATTCCACAGAGACTTATTCTCTATACTTTGACAATTAGTAAGTCTCTAACATTGTCATCCACTACATGAAGAGGATTTTTGGATGAGGAATGAGAGCTACACTAATCTATGGTTATAGTGATATATACTTAGAAACACTTGAATAATAATATATCTGTTTAGTAAAATAGTAGTAGTTGGTCCTCCCCTTAATATCTTTGTGTTTCCTTATCAGGGCTTCCTGGATATATTTACATTACCAGAAAGGACTTTCATTTTTAGGGGAGTTTCATAAATTTATTCAGACATCATTTTTTACCATCATAACAGTTATGCCACCTTTGTGTTTGTGTCTATATTCTTGCTAGACTGATTGATATTGTAGCCCCCAGGGTTCACAACTGGGTAAGATTGTTGATTACTGTTTCCCTCATCAAATGACATTGCAACTTCTGGCACCATGGAAGTTTGCCAAAAGGGATGAGGCTTCTAGATCAGAAATAGCTTGATTTAATTCCCTATGTCTCAAATATGTAGTGCTTTCAGCCATAGTATTTTACTCTCAACTTTAGTCAGGTCAACAAGAACTATAAACACAACCAGTATTTTTAGGGGTATTTAAGTCTTTCAAACTAGCAGATTACTGAGACATATAACATTTCTGGCATCGAACTTTTTACTAAAAGGGACTCAAAGTTTGTATGAGCCAGAAGCAAGCAATAGTGGGGTAAAACAGTATTTTGTTGATGTGACTGTTGCATTTATGGACTCAAAGCAGCTGTCTTTGCCTAGAGAAGACCTGCACGAAATCAAGTCAGTTAGCGTTCCAGCATAGATGTGTGATGGACTCATGTGCTCACACTCCTAGATGAGTAGTTATTGATAATTAATGGGTGACATGTGTAAGAGTCAGTTTTTAGAGGTGTTTCTTCTGGTAGGCAGACCACGCTTTAGTTGATGCTCTTATATCTATTCATAATACACCCATAATACCTCACTAATATGGCTGCCTTAACAAGACCTGAGCAATAACAACTCCAATAGACATGTTATCAAGGAACATACAGACAACATGGAAGAGACAAATCTCCTGAGTATCCGCCTATAGATAAAGAGATACAGACATTTAAGGACTATTGAGAGATGGGTAGCATTAATTAAATTTAGATGATTCTGAAATAAAGATGGAAGGAGAATTTTGGAGAGAGGATCTGGGAGGAGTCAGAAGGAACTATCGGGGGCTGCATGAAATTGTCAGCAATGAATTTAAAGTGTTATACTTGTTAAAAATTACAGTGACTAAATATTGGTCTCTGAATGTAGCTGGCACATAAGAATAGAGGTTATAGAAATAAATGCTCAAATATAAGTAAGTGTAATAAATGTATGTTTCCTTGATAACATGGATATATTTTCCATTCTAATTCTATTTCAGTCACTTAAATATAAACAGTTTGTTATTTTGTATTTTAATATATAATTTTTATTTTTAATTTAGATATAATTACATTATTTTGTCCCTTCCCTTTCCTCCTTCTATCCCCTTTCATGTAACCTATACTCCCCCTTTTAAATCCATTGCTTTCTTTTAGAAATAGTTATTGTCTCATATATGTATAAATATATCAATTCAGAAATATAGCAAATTGACTATTCAGTGTTACTTGTGTGTACATGATTTCAATGTTAACCACTTGGTTTGGATACTCAGTTGAGGATTCTCATCCCTAGAAATGAATAAACCACCTTCTCTTATCAGTTTAGAGGTGGGAACTCATAAAATTTACCCCTTGCATGTTAACATTTTTTATTGCTTGTTGTTCAGGTCTCATTATGACAGCCATATTCTTGAGATATCATGGGTGTGTAGCTTCCTTGTTATTTGTAGGAGACAAAGTCACATCAGAATTTCTGGTATCATGTATTTTATAATTCTACATCATTTTCCATTATGTACCTTGAGCATTAGACATGGATGTTGTACTGTAGATATATCCAGTGAGTCTGGGTACTAGGCTGAGATCAATTCTTCTCTGCATATTGACCAGTTGTGGACTTGTGTAAAGCAGACATAAGCATACTCAATGAATGATTAGTGCCTCCCTTATCTATGGGTAGAAGGATAAGAATTTAAACTGCAGTTAGGACCTATGATGTTTTACTAAAATGGTAGAAGAATTTCCTCTAAGATCCAAGATATCAGAATCCCTGGAAACTTTGGTAGATTCCAGTACCAGGTATGACTTTTATCATATTGAATAGGCTTTTAATCTAATTTATGTTGTTCACTGAACATGTATAACTAATAATATTATGCTTGTAGGAATATCTTGTCAAGCAGATCATTATTGGGATTCATAGGCTTCACCATACGGAAAGGATCTCTTGGCAGCAGTATAGTTAGTGTCTTCTGGTATTATTGGTATTATCAAAGCTAATCCTCGAGGAGAAGGCTTTCAGGATAGATACAGCTCAAATTCTCTGAGTCCTATGTCCTAAATGCATAGTATATTTGACAATAGGAACTTCAACCTCTAGAATCAGCCAAAGGCAACAAGAATAGGCTGTATTGACTTTGGAGTCTCTCGAACTCCCCTAACAAACAACTTGAAATGGGTTTTGTCATGCCTAGCAGCAGGGTTTTTGATATAACAGTGTGAATGTGTGTGTGTGTGTGTGTGTGTGTGTGTGTGTGTGTGTGTGTGTGTGTATCTCATGTGTAATGCGTGTAATGTTACATAAAAATAATATAATTCTTTATGATTTTTTAATCATCCTTAGTATTTTTCTCTCTTCCAACCTCCTCCTTTTTTATTGTATTCTCCTCAACTAAAGCCTCAAACCCCATTTTTCCAGTTCTGTCTTAATATTGCTTGTATCTTGCCACTGCCCTCTCTACCTTGCTAGTGCTACCCCTCCTATAGTCCTTTTTAAAATTTAAATTTATTTATTTAATCCCTCCCCCACCCCCTTCTTCTCAGAGGGTGGGGACCACACTGGATATCCATTCATCCTGGGACATCAAATCTCTGCCAGATTAGGTGCATCCTCTCCTGTTGAGGCCAGAGTAGGCAGCCATGGAGAGTGAATTGCACTTCTGCTACATATATGTTGGGGCCTCCTTCCAGCCCATATATGTTTTTTGGTTGGTGCCTCAGTCTCTGAAAGTTCTTAGGTATCCAAGTTAGTTGATTATGTTGGTTTTCCTGTGTGGTTCCCTTTCTGTTCAGGGACTTTAATCCTTCCCTCAACTCTTCCATAAGTGTCCCGACCTCCCGTCCAATATTTGGCTGTTGGTATCTGCCTCTGTTTCAGTCTGTTCCTGCATAGAACCTCTCAGAGGACAGTTATGCTACCTGTCTGCAATCATAACAGAGTATAATTAATGTCATGGATTGGCCATGGGATGGATTTCCAGTTTAGGCTGGTTATTGGTTGACCTTTCCTTCAGTCTCTGCTCCAACCCTGCATTTCTTTTAGACGTGACAAATTTTGGGTTGAAAGTTTCATGTGTGCGTTGGTGTTCTTATCTCTCTACTTCGGGTCCTGCCTTGCTACAGGAGTGACCTCTTCAGGTTCCATGACCCCAATGTTAGGCATCTTGGCTAAGATCAGTCACCTTAACTCCTGGGAACCTCCACTATCCCAGGTCTCTTGGGCTTCCTAGAGATTCTCATCTCCCTCTCACACCTGGCAGCTGTAGATTTCTGTTCATACATAGACAGATTTTAAGTTTTTGCTGTTAATACTTCCTTTACTTAAAAAAATTAAATAAAGTGAATGACTGAAATATTTAATATTTTTACTCATTTCTCTGTGCTTTTAACTTAGGATAAGACCCATATTCTAATCTTTTAAGAATAGATTTTCATGCTATTTGTTACAGGAAGTTATTATGAGTTGAAAATATATTTTTCAAATATTCATTACTTTAATGCTTACTTACGGTTTACCTTTCTGCATGTTCACCCAGCATATTTTTTTCAATAGCTGCACAGATTTGCCTGTCAATAGAAAATGATTCCCATTTTTAAATTGATGATTCTGGTTTAGGTATAACAGCTGCAGCGATGGCTGAGGCAATGAAGCTCCAGAAAATGAAGCTTATGGCAATGAATACTCTTCAGGGTAATGGAAGCCAAAATGGAACTGAGTCAGAGCCAGATGACCTTAATTCTACCACAGGTGAGTGTCTTCAGCAGTTGCCAA
Organism: Arvicanthis niloticus; assembly: GCF_011762505.2. Lineage (NCBI taxonomy): Eukaryota > Metazoa > Chordata > Mammalia > Rodentia > Muridae > Arvicanthis > Arvicanthis niloticus. The sequence goes on from NC_047679.1 coordinate 65,396,703, forward strand.
AAAGTGACACTGGGTGTTTTATTATATAATGGAAGAGAGGAGGAAAAAGGGAGCAGAGAATAGCTATCCTGGAAAGAGCTTTTAGCTTTTTAAAAACATGTACACTCAACTTAGAAAACTATTGCACGTATAACCTCAGATTACCATTTCATTGACATGTAGAAATCTCTGGTGTGTGTGTGTGTGTGTGTGTGTGTGTGTGTGTGTGTGTTTGACAGGTTTCTCTACATAGTGCATATTGATGATAAATTCCTATCTCTCCTCTTCCTTAGACATCATGCCTGCCACCTTTTACTGTTTTGCAGTGTAATTTCATTCTAATTGTTATAATATTAGCTATGGTACTCCCTATCTGAAAAATAGTCCCCTATTCCAGATTAAAGACATATTTTTTTACCCCCATCATTCTAAAAATGAAAGGCACAGACCATATTCCAGGTTGACCGGTCCAGTCTTCTCAGTTGCAGAACCATCTGTTTAGGTGAATGGTGGGTCTGTGGATTCAAATCATTATTGACCATGCCTAAGTTGAAAAACAGTACAAAAACGAGCTAACAAAGAAGGAAAGATAAGAGAAAGAAAGAACAGCTTATAGTAATGTTTTCTCACGTCATACTGTTTGGTTTCATCTGTTATTTTTTATTCTATGTTAATTGTTATGTGACCTTTATCATTTGTTAGTGTTCTTACACTTCTGGAGTAAGTTATCACAACTCTTATCATATGTGAATAAATAGATGAATAAATTAATAATTAAGATTCAATTTAAGAGAAAAATAACAATCAAAGCAACAAATAATGGTCTCAGGAGCTACAGGTTCCCAAGCTAACTCTATAATTAAACTCAAAACAATGCAGCAAGTAGAGTGCTTGGCTTATTTCTTTACATCTAGGCTCCGGGACAGCAGGGGGAGGGAGGATGGGATAGGGGCTTCTGAAGGGGAGACCTGGAAAGGGGATAACATTTGAACTTTAAATAAAGAAAATATCCATTTAAAAGAACAAAAAGAAAAGGAGGAAAGTATTTAATCTAATCAAAATGTAAAATTACTGATGTTAATGCATTGTGGATCTCTCCATGTATACTTGCAATGTTCCTGGTAAATTACAGACTTAGATGTTCTTCTAACCCATTGTTTTTTTTTGTGTTCTATATACCTTTGGTGCAATTTAATAGGAAATCAGTTGAAAACGCATGTTTTATGAATTTATATCTGGATGCCTGGCTTCTATAATTTCTACCAAAATAGTGAAAGGGTTGTTCTAATATATGTAGATTTGCAAATAAAAGAAACAGAGGCACAGTGTAGTATACTTTATCTAAGTCATAAAGCTATTAAACTCCAGCCTTAAATATTGATCTCACATTTGACTCAGTCCAAAGAGCTACTTTTTTTTAGCACTCTGTCTAGTCACCAATGCTGTATTGTAAAAAGACTTTGTCTTGATCTAAACATTGAGCTAAAGAAATATTAACAAGAGTACACAAGAAGAGAACTACCAGCTTCTATGTCCAAAGGCCTATCAATTCAAGCTAAAATTCGGCTTTAAAGTGTCTTGAATTTTCTCAGAATTAAACCAAAGTCAGACAGGAGCCTAGGATGGTTGTCCTCTGAGAGGTTCTACCAGCAGTGGACTGAGACAGATGTAGATACAGCCATATATTGGACTGAGGTCAAAGAACCCAATGGAAGAATTAGGGGAGAGATTGAAGGAACTGAAGGGGATGGCAAACCTTACCAACAATGTCAACTATCCTGGACCCCTAGGGGCTCCCAAAGACTGAGCCACCAAACAAAGAGCACACATGGGCTGATGATATAAAGCCCCTAGCACATATGTAGCTGAGGGCAGCCGCGTTTGGCCTCAGAGTGAGAGAAGGTGCTTAATACTGTAGAGACTTGCTGACCCAGGGAGGGCAGCTGCCTGAGTGGGAGTCAACCTCTTGTAGGGATAGGGGAAGAACTCTTTGAGGGGGAACTGGGAGGGAGGGAAACATTTCAGATGTAAATAAATAAAATAAGCAATAATAATAACAATGATGATGATAATAATAATTTTAATATGCTAAAAATGTAACCAGTGTAAAAAAACAAAAGCCTTTTGAAATTTAATGTTTTATGGAGGAATAATTTACTCAGTTCCCTACATCATATATACTTCAGGATATCACAACTATTTTGAGTAACATCCCGGTGTCTCAAATTCTGGCAGTAAATAATTATTAATGTTTTTTTTCTAGATATAATCTTCTCCTTCTTAAGATGTAAATTACTGGTATAAAAAGATTTCCTCCTGTAGTTCATGCTATATGAGGTACTATAGAAACAGAATATAGAAGTCTCTGTTATGGACTATGCAACATTTACAACACAATTTTGTCATTTGATGTAGAGGAAAATTGTTTGCATCCTGTGTAGTGAAGGAAAGCAAACTTGAATCTATATACTGGTATTAGTTTACATAAGTTTCTGAGTTTTTAATAGCTTAAATAATTGAAATCTTAATAAACTACAAAATAATAAACTATAAATTTAAAACTTTACATTAAAAATGTAATCTTATTTTAAGAATTTTATGTGACATGCTTTTCTTAATCTGAGAGACCAGTATGTCTTTGATGTCCTTAGGTTTCTTATCTCAGGATTTAAAATGAGATCAAAGACTTGGCCAGATTTCTCATTTTTCAACTTTAGTTTATTTTAGTGCCTTCCAGGGAAAAAAAAGTACAGGATTTTGACAAGGGAGATCAGAGTCAGCAAAATTTATGGCCTAATTACTAGTTATGGGCATGATCTTCCTGAATGTTCATGGTTTAAATAGAACTGAGAAATTGCATGTATAATCCAAAGGAAAACTAGGTCTCAGAGAATAATTAAGACTTTATTTACGTGGTGGATAAGATAAGATCATGTAAACAAATTGTACTAATAATTAGTACCATACTAATATTCGATTAACTGGGTTATGCATTATCAGTAAAAAATACACACTGAGTTTTCATTTAAATGTTGACATAAAAGTGAACACTAAGTTATAAGCTAATGGTCATTTTGTGTTTTGTTATATGGAATTCTAATGACTTGAAGCATCTAGAAAATAACAGGCATTTCATACATGACAAGGCTATCAAGATATGCTAGTTATTTGATTCACTTCTTTAGATTAGAACACTTTTCTACATTGTCTTAAGATTGATAATCTCTGATATTTAACAATAAAAGGGCAATATTTTTAGCTCTAAAAAGAGAAAATAAAAATCATTAAATTTTGATGATTATGGTATGAAACAGGAGGTATAAAAAACCAAATCATTATAGAGGTGACTCTAATCTAAAGTAGAGGTCATTAAGGAAACAGAAGATATAAAGTATTATGAAAATACTGAAAAAAAAAAAAGAAATTTCTCATGGCAAAGAAAGACATACAAAGATTCCCATAAGGAGGCAGCATTTAAAGCTATTTCACAGATGTGAGAGTGAGACTCAGAATGGAATGACTTTATTTAATGAATTAAATTGCCTGTACTATCTTTATGGATAATCATTTACAAATGACTGGGTCCCAGAGTCCTCAGGACATAACTATATGTAGGGGGAAGATTTGTGCTTTAAGGATGGCAGAAATGTAGCAGTTGTTCACTATAAAGTTTTTTATTGTTGTTGTTATTTTTTTCCACTTTTTTGTTCTTTAAGAATGGTTCCACCACTTGTCTGCTGTGAGGTGCTGTGTGTGTGTGTGTGTGTGTGTGTGTGTGTGTGTGTGTGAATGTATGTGTTTGGAGGTAATGCCCTCCACACCTCTTGATGCACAACCTAGTGCAGTCAGGAGAAGGAGAGCTGGGTTTGGTGTCATTTGTCTGTTGCCACACACTGAAGAATGCTCTCCCCTGGGCAGCACAATAGAGCTGGCCCTGGTACAGGGAACACAACTAAACCTGCCCTGAGTGTGAGATCATGGAAGAACTGATCTGGCTACTCCTCTACCCTGAGGTGGCATGGGTGCAGGAAAGATGACCCCACCACCACGTGCAGCAGATTAGAGAGGACATGAGAGCTGGAGAGCTAACCCTGTCCCCTCAGTAGCTGTAGCATCCTTGAGAGCAGGCCCTTCACTTCACCTGGGCAAATAGTGGAGATGGCTCTGATGATGAAGGCACAAGCAAGCCAGCCGTGAGGGCATGAGAGTGGGAGAGATGCCCCAACACTTTGCCTGCTGCAGCACTGGGAGAATGGGTCTTGCACTTTGACTTGACAGCACAGGGGAGCTGGCTCTGGAGGCAAGGTTTCTGGAGAGTTGGCTTTGAGGGCATGAGATCATGAGAGTTTACCCTGCCTCCTGCCTGTGGAAGCATTGGGAGGCCTACACAGAGCAGTGCTGGATAGCTCAACCTAGTGGTGTGGAAAAGGCAGAGCTGACCAGATTATCTACTACCCAGACAAGGATTCAGGGCTCTGAGTTCTCCCTACCAAAAATTTATGTCATATGATAATAACTGGGATGTATTAAAGGGCCCATGCTGCTGATCCAAAGCTGCAGGATCTCCATGACACAGTGCAACAACAGGATAACTTGAAGAGACCCAGTGAGGATCTAATATTGATGGTGTCACAAAAACCAGAGACCTCAAACCAGACTAATGACTCATTGCAATAAACCTTGGCAAGTAAAGATGTATGGACATATATTCTGTGTGACACACTGTGACATACTATAGTTTCCAAGATGAGATGTTTTCTATGCTTTATTCTTGTGTGTGTGTGTGTGTGTGTGTGTGTGTGTGTGTTTGTGCCTCTGTGTGTCTGTGTGTGTTATTTGGGGCAGGGTTGCCAAGGTGAAGGGCAGATATGAGGGGATGGAGAGATGAGTAGACTGGAGTGCATGATGAGAAACTCACAAAAGTAAGTCCCTGGAAAGTGGTCCATACTTTAGTAGAAGATACATTCAAGAATATGTGGGCATCAAAAGTTGGTCATAATGAGTTAAAAAAATAAGACACAAAACTTGGTGGGTAGGGAAAGGGGACTAGATAAAAAAGAGTTGGGTAAGACAGGTGAATGTGATCAAAACATATGCCATTCTTTTATGTTTATTTATTCTCTGTAGTCTGTACTGATCCCTGTGCCTTCTGAGTAGAGGTGATGTATACATGTGACTGTAGGGCTGAGGATTTTGTTGTATCTTAATGTCTCAACTTTGGCAGCTGCAGGTCTTTCTGTTAGTTGCTTTTCTTTTCTTTTTTTGTCATTTTTTTTCATTTTTATTGGTTATTTTATTTATTTACATTTCAAATGTTATCCCCCTTCCAAGTTTCCCCTCACCAAGCCCCGTATTCCCTCCTCCCTTCCCTCTGCCTCTATGAGGGTGCTTCCCCACCCACCCACCCACTCCTGTCCCAGGGCCCTACCATTCCACTATACTAGGTCATAAAGCCTCCACAGGACCAAGGGGCTCCCCTCCCAGTAATGCTAGATAAGGCAATCCTCTACTACATATTCAGCTGGAGCCATGGGTACTGCCTGTGTACTCTTTGGTTGGTGGTTTAATCCCTGGGAGCTTTGGGGGATCTGGTTGGTTGTTAGTGTTCTTCCTGTGGGGTTGAAAACCCCTTCAGCTCCTACAATTCTTGCCATAACTTCCCCATTGGGGTCCCTGCAGTCAGTCTAATGTTTGGTTGTGTATGTACCCATCTGTATTGGTAAGGTTCTGGCAGAGTCTTTCAGGGGATAGCTATACTGGGCTGCACTTGTCAGCAAGCACTTTGTGGCATCAGCAACAGTGTCTGAGTTTGGTGTCTGCAGCTGGGATAGATCCCTAGGTGGGGCAGTCTCTGGATGGCCTTTCCTTCAGTTTCTGCTCCACTCTTTTCCCTGCATTTCCTTTTGACAGGAGGAATTCTGCATTAATATTTTTGAGGTGGGTGGGTGGACTACCATGACCAACACAACTTATAAATAAAAGTATTTCTGTTAGGGTTTCAGAAGGTTAGAGTTTATGATAGCTGAGCAAAGATATGACAGCAGGAACAGCTGTGAACTCACATTTCCATCCACAAATATCAGGTAAAGAGAGCAGACTTAGAATTGCATGAATTTTTTTTTTTTTATCTCCAAGCAAGCCCCCAGTGACACACCTCTACCAATAATGCCACAGCTCCTAACCCTTCTCAAACAGTTCCAACAACTGAGGATCATGTATTCTAAAATATGAGTCTATGGGACCATACCTGTTTCAATAACCATACTCATCATTTTCTGCACGTAGAAGCTTTTTAGACTAGGGTTAAGATACATTTGTCCATGGGTATAATGATAAACTATTTGAAATAACTTTAATGTTATGTCAATTTATCTGAATAATAGTAGTAAGTTCTTTCTTCCATCCAATGACCTGTCTACCCTTAAATTCTTTGACTGCTAATGGTGCCAGGTGTGTTTTACCTTGTTGAATGAGTCCAATGAGTTTGTAGTTGGTTACTCCTATCAAGTTTATACCACTATTGCACTAGTGTCTGTATTTATAAAATGGGATCCATTTAAGAGCTATGGATCAAAGACCTCAACAATAATCTGATACTCTGTATCAGAGCAGATAAGTATGAAATATTCTTGAACTCATTGACATACAAAATGATTTTGTGGTTACAAATCTAATAGCACATGTATTAAGAAAAAAATAATAAATAGGACCTCATAAAAATAAAATACTTCTGTAGAGCAAAGCACACCAAGAAGCAACCTACATAATAGGAAATTTTTTTCTAATTATGCATCATCTAGAGGGTTAGTTTTAAAATAGGTAAAAACCAAAACCATTAAACATTAAAAAAATAAAGAAACCAAATTAAATGGAGTTAAAGAACTAAATAAAGACTTCTTAAATATGAAATACAAATGGCAGAAAAACACTTTAAAATGTTCAGTAAAATACTATAGCTGTCCTTAATTTGTTCTGACCACAGCTCCTTTTTCATAAGGTAGATGAAAGATACAGGTCAGAAAGGACATCTACTTGTACCAGATGGGGAGTGAGGTTTTGGGAATAGGTATGGCTCCCATAGACTTAATATTTTAGAATATATGATCCTCAGTTGTTGGAACATTTTGAGAAGGGTTAGAAACTGTGGCATTATTAGAGGAGGTGTGTCAGTGGGGGCTTGCTTGGAGATAAAAGGGGATTACTATCTTGAGTATATCTCTGGTAGATTTCTTTGTATTACATTAATTATGTTCTATTTTGTTCATAGGAAACAATGGTTCACTTGGAATTCTAAACCAATTTCTGATTAATGTTTCCATAAAAATGCCCAGCAATTTTTAAATCAAATAAGATTTAAAATTTTCTATACCTTTTGGGGTCAGCTTAATGATGTAGGCTCCAGCTTTGAAATTTAGCTGAGTATTTATTTCTATACCTGTTATAAGCAGCATTTCCTTTATGAAGCACTCTTGATAGAAATAATGTGCTTTTGCTTCATTTCTTAAAGACATCTGAAGATTTTAGATGAGAAATTGTAAGCTCTTCTACTTCTACACTACTCTACTACTTCTACACTGGTCAATGGAAACAAAATTCACAGGATTATATTCAGTTTCATCATTGTTATTAGTTTTTGAGTCTTCAGAAAAATGTCAGCTACAAAAGTGTAGAAAATATTTAATTACAGTTTTTCCATTGGCATTAATATATTTACTTGTCACTGAAAAATTAGTCACATTTTCATCTATCTATCTATCTATCTATCTATCTATCTATCTATCTATCTATTACTTGGAACTTTTGTCTTTTTTAAAAAATATAACTTTTTGCAGGGCAGGGGGAGTTGAGACAGGGTTTCTCTATGTAGCCCTGGCTGTCCTGGAACTCACTCTGCAGACCAGGCTGGCCTCGAACTCAGAAATCTGCCTGCCTCTGCCTCCCAAGAGCTGGGATTAAATGTGTGCACCACCACTGCAAAAATGTACTTTTAAAATACAATATACTCCAACTCTCCCAAGAACCTCTTTACCTTTCATTCCATTGAAATCCAAACACTTTCTGTTTCTTTTATAGAAAACCAATAGGCACCTAAAAATAATACTAAAACAAAATAAAATAAGATAAAACAAAAACAAAGCAGAATAGGACAAAATAAATAAACAAAAATATCTAAAGACACATGAAACACATATAGAAGCAGAGATACACATTTTTAGACAAATAAGAATCATAAAAAGAAATAACTAGAAGCTGTACTACATACTCAAAGGACTTATGGGGGAAACCCATGGCAAAGCATGTAACCGAGAACCTCTAAAGATGTCTTTGAATCCTGTCCTGTTTGTCATCTACTGCTGGACATGAGGCCTGTCATTAAGAGTGGTTAGTATCTGATGAGACTCTTTTGAAGAGAACTACTTATTCATTTTTTAGTTGTAATCAGTTGGGAATAGTTTCTGGTTTGGGGTTCGAGTCTTGTTTACACTTTTCATACAATTGTGACCTCATCTGGTGCAGACCCGGGCAGGCCCTGTGTGTGATTCCACAGTCTCTGTGAGTCAGTCCTGCTATGTTTAGAGGGCCCTCTTTCCTTTGTGTCCTTCTTCCTCTCTTGCTCTTACAATCTTTCTACTTCTTCCACAGAGATCCATGATTACAGAGACTTGATGGAGACATCTTCTTTAAGGTTTAGGTGTTTCAAGATCTTATGCTATGTACCTTGGCTGTGGCTTTCTTCATTCCCATCTACTACAAGAAAAAGCTTCTCTGATGGCAGCTAAAAAAGACAGTGATCAATGTTGCTAGATGTAATTTTATTACTGTGCTCCCTTAGCAGGACAGCCATATTTGGTTTGCTCCTAGGTCACATTCCTATCTAGCCTCAGGTTCTTGGTCACCAAAGAGAGTTAAGAATGGCTTTTATCTCATGGAGATAATCTTAAAATCAGTCAAATATTGGTTGTTTTTTTCCCTCAAGTTTTGTTCCACTATTGCACTAACACATCTTGCATGTTGATCACAATTATAGATCTAATGGTGTATAGCTGCTTATTCTCCTTTGGGAACATGCAGAGTGCCTTTCATTACTATGAACACTACTCTGTAAGGGTGAAGGCCCTTGATAGACACTGAATTGACATTTCTGTGTTCAGTGTGTTCTATAGGTGCTGTCTTTGACAATAGAGCCTTACAGTCAGTTTGTGGAGAGCAGACAATAATAGCCTTGGCAATAGCATGGGTTATTTAGGGGTTCCCATTGGGTCCCTTTTGACAAAAAACTGGATTATATGTAGCTCATTTCTGGCACAGGAATTTTCATTTGCTGACAAGAGGTATAGCATTAGGACTCCATATCTCCCATTATTTGGCAATTTCATTTGGATTTTATTATATGTTTATATTTTAAGAAGCTTCTACCACAATATATTTCCATATGACTCTTCAAATGGATGTTACTTTTTGCTGTTTTTCCCTGTATTCCTTAATTATTTGATCCTTATATTCCAGGTTTCTTTCCTACCTTGTTCATTCATAATTATCTATTAAATTTCCCCTACCTATGGTGATAGAATATTCCCCACTACTTCGTTATCTAAACTCTGTGGTTATGCAGATTGTAGATTGCTTAACTGATGACATCAATGTATAAACAAATGCATACCATATTTGTCTTTTTCGGTCTGAGTTACCTAACTTAGGACAATTCTTTTCCAGGTCTTACCTGTGAATTTCATGATTTTTCATTTTAAACAGCTTAGTGATTAATATCTCATTGTGTAATTGTAACATATTTTCATTATTCATTCATCTTTTGACATACATCTAGATTGACTTTAGGCTCTGACTATTACAAATAGAGCAGCAGTGAACAAGGCTGAGCAAGTATCTCTATGGTAGGATGAAATGTCTTCTGGGTATATGCCCAAGAATTATAGCTAGATCTTGAAGTAGATCCATTCTTATCTTCCCGAGGAACCACCATGCTGATTTCCATAGTGGTTGCACAGGTTTTCATTCCCACCAGTAATAGACAAATTTTCTCCTTTCCCAAAATACTAGTCAGCATGAATTCCCACTTGTTTTCTATTCCCACTTGTATTCTGGTAGGTGAAAGATGAGATCTCAAAATAGTTCTGATTTATATTTCCCAGAAAACTAAGACACTTATTTAGGTGCTTATGATCCTTTTGTGTTTCCTCTTTTGAAATTTCTGTTTAGATATTCACATCATTTTAAAATTTGGTTTGTTGTTTTATTGATATCCACTTTTTTGAGTTCTTTGTATATTTTAGATATTGGCTCTATCAGATGTGTCGTTGATAATTTTTTCCCCATTCAATAGCCTGCTACTTTGTTCAAATGATAGTGTCCTTTGACTTACAGAGATTTTCAGTTTCATGAGGTTCCATATGTTAATTATTGATCTTAGTGCCTGTGCTAATAGTGTGTCTGTTCAGCAATACTTACTCATGGTAATGAGTTCAAGGCTATTTCTCATTTCTCCAATATCAGGTTTAGTATATCTGGTTTTATGTTGAAGCCTTTGATCCACTTACAGTTGAGTATTGTACAGAATGATAAGTATGTTTCTAGTTGCATTCATCTACATACAGTGATCCAGATTGACCAGTATCTTTTGTTTATACTTGTAACTTTGTAATTTCCACTTTTCATTGACCATTGTCTTTTACTTGTGTAACTTCAGGATTCTATTTAATTGTAATAACTTTTATCAAAATATGGTTTGAAATGTCATTGTCTCCATACTCAGACACAGAACGGTATAGAAAAATTATTATTTTCCTAAAGAGATTGAAGTTAACCATTCTGGATTTTTTCTTCACACAATCATCTAGGCAGCATCAGAGTTCATACTCCATGACATGAAGAAGTTTTTAAATCTTTTGACTCATCATAAAATAAAGAGACCACTGATATAAAAATGTACAGTCTATATTTACTTGAGAGGTTTGAATAACTGGGAAAAAGACATTTTTCTTTTTATAAACTTTTATTTTAGTTTAGTTAATTAACTCTTCTGAAACATTTTGTAAAACTGGAGGCAAGAGAGGCAAAATTAAATTTAATAAAAATACGTTTAAAGAAGAACAGCAACTACAGATGCTTGAAGAATCATCTGGCAAGAATAGCATTTTCTTTTGTGAGGACAGGCTGATAGCTTCTCTGATTCGTGGTGTTTAATAGGTTCTATAATGGCAGCACCATGACTCTGCATCAAGATTTCAGCATAAATAACAATCTGTTTTGGTTTCAGTGGCTCCAAATGAGAAATTCTGTTTTTTATTGTTTTAGGAAATTAGTCCATGTATTATTGCTCCTGGAGCTTTGTAATTAATCACTAAAGGTTGCTGCTGTGGAGAGCTTGTGGAAAATAGATGCCTGAGTGATTATAATTGCAGCTATCAAGTAACAAGTGTAGTTATACAGCATTGAGTCTTTTAAAATGACTATAACAAAGTCTTTGATATATCCCTGTTTACTGGTAGGAATACATTGTTATTTCTTAACTCTTTTGCTTTTTTTTCAGGAAGATCTATGCACCATGATTTCCTATAAAGAATTTAAGATCATAACCATGTAAATCTTTAACCTGCTTGTTTTGATTTCTGTACTGGTTTAGCTTCTGTGGAGCAGATGTTGAAGAGTTTACTTTTTAGAAAATATAGGTTTTAGTGGAAAAGTTGAAGCATGTAAAACTGATTAACTTGCAATGTTCAATTAGAAAAATTCCATGATTACATTTTTTCTTTATGCTTTCCAACATTCAATTAGATATAGCAAGATGTTTCTAGAGATTCAAAGATGCCTGCTTGCTTTGAACAGATTGTGATACCAAAACCAACCAACCAAACAAACAAAAACCCCACTATTTCTTCTCCCACTCCCATCCACTTCTCCTTCTATGTCTCCTGCACCCCTCAATTTCACAACCACTTTTGTCTTTGAGCCTTGTTGCATATACACATCCTACGTGGTCCATTCACTGTTTGCCCATGTGCATGCCTGTGTGTGTGTGTGTGTGTGTGTGTGTGTATGTGTGTGTATGTGTGTGTGTGTGTTTATATGTGTGTGTGTGTGTGTGTATGTATGTGTGTTTGTATGTGTGTTAAAGCCAACCACTTGATTGCATTACTTATCAGAATTCTGGCTCCCTTAAAAACTAATTTTACCTCTTTGAGCAGCAGTTGATTGACTTTAGCTCTGTATATAGGAGTGGTGGGACCCTGTGAAAATTTCCCCATCCACATTGGCATGTAAACTGATGTTAGTAAAAAGTTCTTTTTGTCAACCATACTGTTCATATTTTATAGGTATAGCTTTCCTATCGTGCTTAGAAGTCATTATCTACCTGTAAGTGCATTAGTCTAGCTTTCCATGCTACTGCCCCTCATTCCTTCAAGTTCTCTAAATCTTAGGTGTAGAGATTATATTATTTCAATTGGCTATGTATCAACTTGTGCCAAGTTGTTCTCTTTTTTTTTGACTAACGTTAGAGCTCTGTTATACCCTTTATTTGTTGTAAAAAGAAGCTTTTTTGATGAGGGGTAAGAATTACATTTATTTTCTTTGTTCTTAGACTTTAGGACTACTCTATAGGAGGGAATTCATGCCATGTAATATCAACCTCATTAACTACCCAGGGTATTGAAATAATGGAATGCAGAGCATAACATACTATACCAGATCCCTATACCAGTATAAAACTTTTCCTATTCTTAATACTTCAGTAGGGAATTGAGAGCTTTTTTTTCTGCATAGGTACTGTTAAGGTTCATTTGTATGAATGTTAATTCTAAGCATAATTTTTATCAGAATGCTTATATTAAATTAATGTTATTTTTTGTTACATGTTTTCCCTGGTCTCTAGACTTTCCAACATTTCTTCACAATTGTTTAATTTTCTTTGTCACCAACTGCATATTATTACAAAATACAAAACTTTACTTATAAGTGGAGAGATTATTGTTGCATCTACTCTGGCTTCTTACATTTTATAAGTCTTAAGTGTCCCTAAAATTTAACACTTGTGTATGTAACTCTAAAGTTTCTTTTCTGTGATTTTAAATAACTGCCTCTTTCTTTGGATAGTTTCAATTTAGCATCTAATGATTATAATATTAGCTATAAACTTTAATTTCCATTTTTATTTTTAACATCAGTGGTCCTTGCCTAGTTCTCTTGGTTTTACATAGTAGTTGAACACTATCTGATGTTCTTAGTCCATAATATTAATTCCATACAAGACATTTTGTTTCATGCTGCTACCAGATTCCAAACTCATTCTCACAAGTTTAAATTCATGTTGCCTTATTTAAATGTGTCTCTGTCAACATTCAGGACACTGATAGAAATATGTAGCCTGTGTAGCCTGCTATGGATAGAGTCCTTTTTAAATCATAGTCCCAAATAGACATTGATCCATTGTGCTCACCTTTGAATGCACATTTTTCTTTTTTTGAACTTTCTACAAGGTATGTGACCTGCCTGGATTTTCAGTTTATTGATGAGTCAATTGTTTAGACTGGTCTGAAAACCTTGATAAAGTCAACATAAATTGCGTCTAATGTTGCTCTTCTATTTCTCAAACTGTCATTCTGTCACAGAAGGAAGATTAGATTGGCCAGACAGGACTTGATCTTTAGTGAGCCAGGCTGAGTTTTACCTAGTATAATATTCTCCTCAAGGCATTTAGAAATTGAGTTTGTAGTGTTTGCCAGGATGTCTGTGTTATCTTTCAGACTAGAGTTTTAAACTATGAAAAGTACTACATGAAAAAAATGTAATAGTTCATTTTAAAATGGTGTATATTCCTTTTACATGGAACTGAGTTACTAAAAACATTTTAATACAAATACACAGTTTACTTTAAAAGTGTTCTCCAAATACTTCTGTGCTTTTGCTTTTTCCCTTTCCCCTATCAGGTCTGTTCATTCCCCATAAACAGTTTCACTATAACTTTCATTATGAGAGAAAAAAAGAGAGAGAGAAAGAGAGAGTTTTAAATGACATCTAATATCTAGTAGAGAATGTATGATAATGCTTCTATATGAAATCAAGGTAGGAAATACAAACAAGAGAAAACATGCTATTTTTCTTTCGAAAATGGAGTCTATTTACTAAATATGATAATCTCAAGTTTAAGCAATAGTTCTCCAACCTGGAGCAAGTAGTACAGAATTTTAATTCTGTATCTAACACTCATGAAGTCATTATTGGTACTGAGTTGATTAATTAATGTTAATTGTAGATTGTCTTCATAAATAGAGTTTATAGTAAGTACCATGTTATTTTATCATTTCAAAAACATTCTTGAATTGTCACTTGACAAAAGGTTAATATTGTTTTTATTACAAATTTCAAAGACTATCATATAGTAGAGCTTGGTATGCTGTTCCCATTGGTACCCCCTGTTAGTATATAAAGAAAATTATACTATTTTGGTAACATATCAATTTAAGTGTTGTTTTGAGAAATCTATACATTTGAGGTTGTTTTATCAATTTGTTTTCATATATATAATTTTGGTCATATCCATTTCTAGTTCCTCTATCTAACTCCAGCCACCTCCCATGGCAATGTATCTTCCATTTTCCTTTCTTCTTTGTTTTCAGATTTAAAACCCACTAAAGTTGATTAGTTTTGCCCACATGTGAGGGTCAATTTCTTTGACATATGTAATGTATTCTGATTGGTCTTATATCTCTGTACTTTTATCATACTTCCAAACCTATTAACATTTCCTCTTTCCTAAAAATCTCTTTTCCATGTTCTTTATGTTCCTTTTTGATTGGTTTGGTTTGTAAGCTACTCGTGGAATCAGGACGATCCTCCTCAGCTTCTTCCAGATTTTCTGTTTTCAAATACAGGGAGCAGCAGTTTCTGTCCATTGGTTAGGTGTAAATATCTGCACTGACTTTTTCATCTGCTTGTTGGATCTTTCAGAAGGCAGTCATGATATGTCTCTTTTTGTGAGGGCTTTATAGCCTCAGTAATAGTGTCAGGCCCTGGGACCTCCACTTGAGCTGGATCCCACTTTGGGCCCTTCACTAGACCTTCTTTTTCTCAGGCTTCACTCTATTTCTGTCCCTGTAGTTCTTTCAGATAGGAATAATTATGGATCAGAGTTTTGACTGTGGAAGAGCAACCTGCTCCCCATTTGATGCCCTGTCTTTCATTAAGATATACATTGACATATAAACTGCAGAGGGTAAATAGTCCTAGTATAGTTTTTAAAAAATCTCTAGTGTTCTGGGAATATCATTGGGTAATCCTTGTGGGAGCCACTACTAAAGCCACTGACTCTCTGTGTGAAAAATTAAGTATAAAAACACAATATTGGCACTTGTTGTAGGAAACATGCATTTCACTTCTATATTAGAGTTTTGCCATTTAAAATGCTTAAGGAGTTTGATAAGATACAGCTTATCACATATTGCATGTACATGTGTGTTTATGTGTGTTTAGTTGTGTGTGTGTGTGTGTGTGACCAGAATTAGATATAGTAATCCAATACTATAAAGCATTTCTTCAGAGCTGCCTTATCTGTAAGAGGATTTCATTGACTTTAGGAAGTTTCACTGTTTATATCAGCCTCAATTTTCTTTGCATGATTTTCGTGGAAAGTATAAAGTGAATTTCAACAATTATAAATTTAAAAATTTCAGGCTTATCATAGCTTACATCTTAGTGTGAATGTACGAGAAGTAATCCTGGTGAGAAGAGCATTTGCTGAAAAAAGCTTAAGAGACAAGAGAACAGGGCATTGAGAAACAGAAGCAAACCCAATTTTTGCTTAATGTTATTTCATTCTTTTCTGAAGTTGAAACATTTCCTAAGAAAGATTTCTTATTGAATTTTATAAAAAGTCAACACATTTATATTTCTACAGAAAATATGAGATTATAATCAAACAAACTATATGCCCATCAAGCCCAGTTCCCCCTTTCTGATACCTATTTTCACAATAGGTATTCTTGCCTGTTTATCTTACATGGCTCACAGAAATGAATAATGAAACCCCAGAAATATCTTAAGACTATTCAAATGTTTCAAGTATAGGCATTCTCTAAAAAGTAATTAAAAATATTGTATTAAAAGATACAATTTAAAAAAAAACAAGGCCATGTAGGAAAGTAGTTGTGTTTTATTGTTTGTTTTGTTTTTACAGCTGTATTGTTTTGGAATCAATTTTTTTCCAACTACACTACCATAGAGTTTTCTCATAACTACAAACATCTTTGGGAATCTGTTGTAAAACACACATATATCACTCAGCTGAATAGTTCAGGAACCACCAGGAAGGAAAAATTCACTGGTTTAATGGAATACTGTCAAAGCAAATTACCATCATGAACAACATTGGGACAGAATTGATACTTTTGGACTGTTATGTTAAAAGAAAAACTCATACAATATTTAGAAAACTAGGGAATGTGTCAGTTGTATGATTGCCAAGTTAGCAGAAGCAGAAGGATGCTGCTCAAGTTGAAAAGAAATTTGTAGGCACAGAACCATATCGTGACCTTTCAGATTTTACACCCACCATGAATATTTAGGTATTATATGGTCAGCATTTTAAATTTCAAGTGTATAAAATTGCAAAAGCAATAGATCATTTATTCTACAAAGGAAAATAAAAGTCTGTCTAACCTATTATTTTAGTGTTAAAGATGATGAGAATATTTTTTTCATTTTTAATAGTGTTATACATGTTTTTGGAAAGTTTTTGGAGTTATTAGAGTATTATTCTTATAGAACATTTAACCTACAAAATTTTTCTTAGCCATTCTGCTTTCAACAAACATAAGAAAACACTGTGTATTATTGCATAAGTATACTATGATAGAAGGCTTTCATTACTAATATAAGATATAAATAAGGCATTAAATATGCAAACATTTTAAATCATGTTAGCCACTAAGAAAAAATAAGTTTAAATGTGGCTAGTTTTCTTAAACTATTGAATGTTATGCTGTGCTGCTTCCCCAAAATTTCAGTATCACTAAATTTATATGATTTGCCAGAGAACTTAAAACTTTTTGCTGCATTTTAATTTATGTTATACCTGATGAATAATGTGCCATATAACCAGGAAATCAGGTGAAATTAATAGAAATTAGAAGAGAAACAGAAAATTAGAGTGTCATCTCTATCATAGGATTGGTATGCAGAAGTTGAATTGCTGAAAAGTTGGGTCCAATTAATACTGGCTTTGAAGGAAAACTTACAACATTCTTATGTGATTCTCATTGTAAATAATGAAAAGGAGAAAGTTATAGAACAAATTCCATCTCTGATTTGTAGGCTTCTTGCCTTTGTCTGGAGAAATGTACAAATAGCTTGACATGTAAAGTAATGAAGGTTCCTTTCTTAAGTTCGTAGGTATTGTATATCACATGTAACACTTACCTGGATGTGACATCACTTTATACTTTTTTCAATAATAAATTTTTTTGCTACTGTTACTTGCTGTATATTCTAGCAAACACACAATAAGTGAAAATCCATTGATACCATTCCCCAAATTACATTTTAGCCTACACATAAAATGACCTGTATTCAAATTTTCACTTTTGCCAAATCCAATGTCTTTTGATGATGCTTTCTGAATTTGCATTCTTTTTATTTCCACCAAGTTCCTTTCATTTTTTGTGGCAAATGCCCCATATTAGACTTCTCATATCAATTAAGCATACTGATAAATTAATTAATATTTAATTTCATATACTTCAGTAAAATGCTTAATGTTTCTTGAGGGGAAGAATGGAGGGAGGGGTGGAAGGAGGGAGTGAGAGAAAAATAGACATAGAGAAGGGGGGTTGGGTGGGGAAGAGAACTCAGAGGTTTTTGAGTTCAAAGGCATTTTTGCCTCCATAAGTATCTTTACAATATAATCAGGGAAAATTTTCTCTCTTTTTTTTTTTTTTTTTTTTTTTTTTTTTAGGAAAAGTGTTTCTGATTATCTCTCCTTTTAGATGGCAGCATCTAGTCTTCATCTTATTTTCTGTAATACTTGTGCTGCTTACAAATAACTGACTATAGACAGCCGACTAGATGGAAGTACTGCTCTCATAGGAGAAACAAGAAGATCTAGGATGTTTTGATAAGATATATCAATGGAGTATTTTCAAATAAATCATAGAATTGTTGATACAGAAAACAGAATCAAGATGGTAGGAGATCAAGAACCACCTCATGAATACATAGATGTGAAGCTATAACCAGTGATAGTACTGTATTGTAGCTTAAGTAATTCCATGTTGAATATATCACTTTTGTATAATATGCTTAAGAACAAGCTAAGATATTAGGAAGTATGTTTTAAGTATACTTCTTAAATTTTAAGAAGTAACAATGCTAATATGATTTTATTTTCAACTATTCATTTTTTCCAGAATATTGAGAATAGTCATAAAATAGGAAACTCTGAATTAATATATGATGCTTCCTAAGAATAAACATTAAAGAAATGGATACTGGTTTTAAATTACTTTCTAGAAGATACATTAATATAATACATCAAATATACCAATATTTATGAAATAGTTAAAAACTTAACTGAGTTTAATTCTTAATTGGTTTGCTTATACAATTTAAAGGAATTACATTCATCTTCAGTTTACACATTCTTTAGTTTTTATGCTATATAGACTAGAGTAGTATGACTAGAAATTGTAAAACTTTTTGATTATATGAGTCTGACTTTTCATAAGAAAAATACAAATAATAAATAAGAATAAAACAATAAAAGGAAAGGACCTCTGTAGTTCAGTCACTCAGCAGTGCTTCAAGGTATAGTGTTGTTAATGCACTAATATTAAAATTAATTGTACACATTCATTGAAGGATATATTAATTTTATTTCAACCATTTAAATACTGCATGAGCCAGTTTATTTATCTAGTTTGAAACCTTCCTTACATTCTAAAACTAGCACTGTACTGTAATGACAAAAGCTTAGCATTTTCTCACTGAATCAGACTTACCTATTTGCAAGTGATCTATTTTTGCATGTAAGCTTTGTTGTGCCAAATTTAATTAGAAGTAAAAGAACATATTTTTGTATACCACAACCAAGTAATAGAGAAGAACTCTGAAGTTTCCAGTTATGTTTATACAAGAACTAAGTGTAACATACAAAAAATGACAAAGAAAAAGAACACACCCCAAGACACATAGAATGAAGCATTTTTTACATGTGTGTCACTTTTTTGATGTTTTGAAAATTTATAGACTCTGAGTACAGAGGTCTAAATCTTCAAAGCTTAAAAGACATAGGTGCAGCATGAACTAATCTTCATTTTCACCCCTATCTTCTTACAGCAGCACTAATGGAAATGTATTTTGTTTAATGACTCTGAAATCCTGTTTGTAATTAGATGTGGGAATTGGTCTTACTATGTAACAGATGATACTGGAATAATAATATGAGAGATGCTACACTGAGACCACGATCTTTCTAAATCTATATCATTTTTCATTTTATTGACAGGAGATGTGTGCAAAGAACAAAGAAATTGATTTTTTTTAAACAAAAAAAGAAAATAGGATCTAATAAAAAGAACTACCAATACAAATATTTTAGCATTACTTCCAATATGTTGCAGTTGTAAAAGAAAGAGCATGAACCTTGTTTTTTAATCTTAGGAAACAAAGATTTTAATTTTGTTTCTTTATTTTGATAATGATCTTTGAATATTATTGCAAAGACTAGCTTGAGAAGTTTAATTAAGTGACAGAGATCATATCATTAAAAGATATTAGGTTGAGTACATAAAATAATTAATATTGCCTTTTAAAGAAATAGTCTTTGCTCAAACAGTTTAAAGCGTGGGCAAGTTAAATCCAACAGCTGTTCAGTATATTATGTTTCATGCTCTTCATTATCGATAAACAATACTGTCAAAAATTACTGTGGTGAATAAAGATTTGTAACAGTTTTAGAACCCAAATATTTTTCCACTGGATACTGAAGAACTTCAGGGACCACAAAAAAATAGAGTTTAAAGAACATATGTATCTCATGCATAAGTTTTACTCTCTGCTTCAAACACATGTGTTTCTACCTTCAAGAGTAGGACTGGTGTTTTCATGTTTGGACAGTCCCTGCAAGGAAATTATGATACTATATATTTAATAGTATTTTATTTTAAGTTAACTTATATTTTAATTTAATGTGTGCAGGTGTTCTGCCTGAGTGTATGATTATGCACCATGTATATGCCTAGTACTCATGGTAGCTAGAAGATGGCATCACATATCCTGGATGACAATTGTGAGAGTCCATATGCATACTGGGAATTGAACCTGTATACTCTGGAAAAGCATCATGTGGGGGTATTCCCTCTAGCCTAGTATTTGGCATTTAATGCATCATTTTTTTTTTCTGAGCAACAGGCTTTGCTGGAATTAGTAGATTTGGCCAAAGAGAAAAATAATTTGTTGCTCATTTCCTTGGTGTCTCATAAAAAATGAGGCTATTGTAATTTCTCTACTTTTTCTTATAAATCAAATAAAAAATCTTATCAGTGATAAAGGAAAATTTAAAAGTTTTGTTTTCCAAAATTAAAACAAGACAAATGTAATTTGTCTTCCCTGTTACATTGTATTTCAAACATCAAAATACTTACTGTGAAGGATTTCACTAGAATTTCTTTTATTTTTTCTAAAAAGATATCTTTAATCTTTGTGCTCACAGTTTCTTAGTATTAAGGGATAACTGAATGAACTGAGCTAAGTGCTGATTCATTATGAAATTCTAGGAAAAACATTTATAATTTAAAAATCATGAGAATTTTAAAAATATTTGCTTAAAATTATTAGTGTAGGATAATATTTTTTATTGAATTGTCACAGTAAATATGTAAATTATATAGATCAATGTCAACAGATAATTTTAGCACTGACACAGAATACCTATCATTAAAATTTTGTTGAATGCTATTTGTGTTCTATGCCATAACATTGTATGCATCATGCTTACAAACAGTTCATTTATTATATTGCATAGCATACTACAATGTTAGCTATGCCTTTTCACTTTACAAAGATTAAAAGACAAAAGTTGAATTTCTTTATAAGTTTCAAAATATGTTATTTTCTAAATATTCTGTAGGTATAGTAATAAAGAGTTATGATTAAAAAGATCTATGATAAAGTTTGACTTTAGACACTAAAATAATTCAGTGCATTACTATGATTCTACTCTAGAGTCAATCATATGTGATCACTTACAAATGTGATAACTTTAAACTTGAGTGGTAAACTGTGCCCATAAAGGGACTATTAGTATAGAGATAGTTGCATGATGACAAAAAGATTATAGTGTCATAAATTATTTAGATATATTTCAAATAACTGACATCAAAAAAGGGTAAAATATTTTCATATGCCACTGATAGACTTCATAGCAAGTGTTAGGGACAATGATGGAAGGTAATATTGGGTACATTGTCAATAAGTACAAAGCCAGAAGGAATTGGAATAAATTCCAAATTAAGATATTCTAAGAAAAAGAAACTCGAATAATGGCTGAATGTTGTGCATTATTTGTAATATGTCAAAAGTCAAGACGCTGAATATAAAAGCTGAAATAAAATTAAGAAACATTTGATTACAATAGTCAACATAATAGACAAAGTATAATGAACAATTTCAGATGTAAATATTTCTCTATCCACTTCCTAAACACCAAGAAAATCATATTTCTCAATAGAACTCAGTACATGAAAATCATAAATTACAATAGATTAGTGATAATGAAATATAAGTTTGAGATGAATCAGAACTAAAGCTACTGTAGTACCAATGAAGAATATAAATTGTATTTCAACTTAGGTATTAAAATATCATTAAAAATAAAGAATCATATTGATATGTTATTATCATTATATTACTCAAATGGCTCAAAAATATGTAACACATGGCTGTTTTATATAAATGTAAATCCAACAAAGCAAAAACAGTCTCATATACTTATATACTCGTGTTTGCATTTTTTCAATTTCCTGGCCATATGTGTGTGTGTGTATGTGATGTGGTGTGTGTGTGTGTGTGTGTGTGTGTGTATGTGTGTGTGTATGTTGCTCAGTCTGTATGATGTTACTTTTAAGTATGATCTCAGGGCTGACCATTTGACATTTGACAACTGTCCTTGGGGAAGACTGTATTTCTAGCCCTCAGCATCTTTTGGTTGTCTGTGGTTCCTTGTTTGGAGTTAATGTCTACTTAGCTTTCTCATTTTGGTACAGACATTGGTGTTGACCATGTTTAGTTCATGTTTAAGTAGTCATCTTAGTGAGACTTTTAAGTGTAGCTTCTGACATTGCTAAGAGACATAACCACATAACAAACTCGCTAATTGTCTGCCCCTTACAATCATTCTGCCTTCTGCAGTCTTAGGTACTGAAGTATTTTGTAGATTTTCCATTAAAGTGGACTCTAAACTCTACATTTTGATTGGTTGTGATGTTTCAGTAGTCGTTTCCATATGCTACAAAGATAAATTTTCTTGATTAGAGGTGAAAACTACACTATGCTGTGGGTATAAGGACAAATATTTAGATTGTTGTTAGAGATTACATAGATTTAGTAAAGTAGTCCCTGGAGGTTCTCTTCCAAGCTCCCTGACTTCACTAGCACTCGTAGATTTCCAGTAGTGGGCGTGATTTTCTTCTTGTTGGGTCTTAAGTATTATTAGAGAGACTTCTGTGGGGAGCCGACAGAAGGCGGCTATCATCCTTGCAGCCATCTTGAGCCATATACCCTGATAAGAGTGATAAGAGTAATGTGATTACAATAGCCTGCAACAGCTGAGCACACTCTGACAACATCTTGCTTTAGATACCCAGGATCTTCCCTTAAAGATGTGTGACTTAAGGGCATGACTTAGAGATCAGATTTAGAGACAAGGCCTAAGGGCATGACTTAAAGGCGTGACTTAGAGGTGTGGCTTAGAAGTGAGACATAAAAGGTCAGAGGCAGACAGAAGAAATGAGGGTGGTACAATTAGGAGTACAACTTGGAGAACAATTTGGAGTAACAGAGATTCAGACACTAGGAGTAGGAGTAGACATTAGACACTCGGAAGAGAACAACTTAGAGTACAACTTGGAACTAGGAATTAGATCAGAAACTTGCAACAGAGAATTAGGCACTTGGTACTTGGAGAAAGAACTTGGAACTTGGAGGCACTAGGAACTGGGAACTAGGGACTAGGAATTTAGGACTTGGGACTTGGAGAGAAGAAGAGAGACTGAAGAATAAACGGGATTGAATCACACTCTGTCTGGTCTCCATTCTTCGAGTCCTCCTCACTCTCTCTCTCTTGCTGAACCCCGACCCTTGGATCGGAGCTGCTTGGGCAGTGAGGGCTAACAAGTTAGTCCCTTTCAACTAACAAGTTAGGCTTTCGGCAGTGCAGGTTCCAACATTGACAGTATGGTCCAAGACATTTTGTTCCCCAAACATGGGGTAGTGCAGTTCTCAACATTTCTGACCCTGAAGTGTGGGATAGCTTGGGCCACAAAATTTTTGGCACCCAACGTGGGGCAGCTCCGGCCACTACAGACTTCAGTTACCACTGGGGTATACATGCCACTAATGTCTTCAGAGTGTTAGGGTGCATTGCTGGTAGTTCATAAGAATCATAGCTGGACATGACTGTTTATGACCTCCCTCCTTTAGAAGCTTAATGTGCCTTGGGGACTATGAAAGCTAGTACTCAGAGAAGAGGTATTCCAGTTATTTACAGGTCAAGGACTCCTGGGTCCCTATTTCTACAGTGCTTAGTGGCTTCAAAATTAAGGGCTTACATTCTAACTCTGAGGACAAACAAGGGCAATAGCAATAGGCTGTATATTTTGGAGTCTTTTGAACATTTCTTACCAACAAACAGAAGACAGCTCTTTACACCTGGTATTGCTGGTTTTGTTAGGTGAACTTTGATTCTTTAAGAAAGCACCACCAGTCCATATGAGAAAAGTTCATTAAAGGCATGTATGAGTATTTATAAACAGAAATATATATAGTATAATGTTTAAGTTTAATAGTTAATATGAGTATTCCTTGTGATATTTTAAATGTTAAATTGTTTTATGCCTAGATGAAAACTGAGGACCCTGACGAATCTAACCCAGATTCATTGTTCATATTTTCCTTTAGGTTCCATGTCCATCCAGGAGAGGCCTAAATTTCCCATCTTTTTGATTTATGAACAGGAAAATGTTTCAGAGATAATTTCTCCTCTAATAGCTAGCAGTGTGACTTTGGGTTTTACCTTTGTGATTTTCAGGAGTTTTTAGTTTTAAAACCTCAATGGAACCTTTCCTTCCAGGTGAAACTATGGTATTATAAGTAATGTGTGTAAGTTAGTATTGCTCGGTCATTTATAACATAAAGAATAAGGTAAAGATGATATAGCTATCAAAGTCACATTAGGTCAGAGTCAGTGCTGTGCACCAATTTGGTACAGATAGAACTCTTGGTGAGATTAATAATGGGGCAAGATATTTTAATGAGATATTTTACAATCTAAATACTTTACATAGATTAGGTTTTATTTGAATTATCTTGGTGAAACAAGTGAATCATATTTGCAGTAGTAAGAGAACTTTATGTTTTATAACTCCTGTATGAGTATTAAATGAACTAAACAAAGCCAAAGGGGGCAGATATTTTCTAGTACTACTGCATTCATTAGTCTTCTCTTATGCATAGGAGATATTCTAATTCTGTTAGGACTTCGTATATTTCCCATTAGCCCCTCCTGTTACAATCTATGTAGCATACCATAAAGGCAATACCAATTAGTAAAAGTGAAGTCATTTTATTTCACCAAACTTAACACTAACATATTATAAAGCCAGTACGTATGGATGATTTCTTTCCCTACATAGCTCACTAGAGCTCTCAAGCCTTTCTAAAACCCTCAAGTTTTCTATATATTTTATTGTTTTTAATCCCCAAATGTACTGTTGGTGTATTTTGCTTGTACACAAAAAAGGATATCTTTTATTAATCTATACAAGAAGTCAATTTTAAATTAAATTTTATTATTTTAAGTTAGAACTTCTCTGAAAAGAAATGTCTGTCTTCCACATAGCCATAGTCTCTCATTTAATACTTTTGAAAGTCACAGTTCATTGGAATTGACTTGCCACTAGGTCTAGGAAGAATGCAGTGATTAGACTTTGGGATAAAGTACATGTTTAAATATTTTACTAGCAAGAAAATTTGTTCAGGCTCCTCGGTCAAGTTCAATAAAGCTTGACATTATTTTTAACACTATGTACATAGAGTTGATTATGATTCTTTACTGTTGAATGGCTAAAAGAAAAGAATCATACTTAAATGTAAATTATGGATCATTAAGTTATTGAATTCATTGCATATAAGTAACATCATTGTGAATACAAATTTTTGTGTATCTGTCTTTATATTTTCTGGCATACAAATGATTTATTGCACAGGTTAAAATTAGTTACCCCTCTGGATTTTGTTTGATATATTTGAGAACTGATAAAATCAGAATTTGTACTTTAAAAGGAAATGACAGGTACTTCAAGTTAGTTTTGTGCTCTGAGAAATACACATCTGGACAAATAATTATTTTCTTATATTAGTCTTTGCTTATAAGATATTTTGTCTTACATTTTGCTATAATACTTACAAACATGAAATAATCTAATTTATAGAACTAAATGAGATAACCAGAGGCTACTGTGTGTATATTCTCTTATATTCCCTTCAAAATATTTGAAAGAAAACAATATGTAACATATGCATACTGTAGAACATAGTATAAATATTAATAACTCAGCACACAATTAAAAACAAAAATATTGTCCAAAGCTTGTGTTTACTTACATTTGTATTCCCTTTCCCATCTGTCTGCCTCTCTGTCAGAGGTAAACAGCCTGCACAGTTTTGCATTTATCATTTCATTTAGCAGTTTATATTGCTTGTTTTAAGAAACTATGTATAGTTTAAAAAATGTGCAGAATCACTGAATGCCATAAGTAGAAGTTATCATTTAGTTCATGAGCTAAATTCCACCATGACACATGAAAAGAAACTGAAACCCACAGGAGACAGAATGAAGAAGTTATTCATCATTTGAGAAGTTTTCAAAGTACCAATATCTTATGATTTGACCTTGTCTAAAATATAAAAGTAAAATAGTTTTAAGTTAAAAATCTTTATTATTAAAAATCTAAAAATATATATCAAGTATTTGTATTTGTATAATAATTTTTAAATAAATATTCAATTATCAAACTTGTGTGTGATATGTATTAATTATATAAATCCTAAGCCAATATCTGATTAAAAAATAACAAACTTAAAATTTTTTTCAATGTATCATATCAATGAAAATTATTTTCTATAGAGATATTGTTTTATTTAATAGAATGATATGGTAAGTTATTGAATTAATGTGATAAGTACAGTATTGTGTTCATGAATATTTGTATCTGTGTATGTAATATTTTCATTACTTTTAATTTCTACAACAATACCTAAAAATATAGTGTGTTATTGCTTTGGCTTGAAAATTAAGCTATGTCTATATACAATCAATAATCTGGGACATATTTCTAATAGTTTGCTATTGTCATACCGAATACATTGGCTACTGGTTTATTTAAGAGTAATTGTGGGTAAATGACAGCGATTTAGGTGAGTGATATGTTTGTCCTTCTTAAATACATGTGTATTTTTTCAAGTTATTTGTCAACAGGAGTTTTTAAAATGCAAATTCATTGCCTTTCCACTGAGGAAATCAAAGGAATGTTAAATTATTTGCTAATGTAAGATTCCATCTTTGATCTATCTATTCTTAATTTCATAGTTTCTTTACAGTTTAAATGTACTAATTTATATCAACAGAAAAATAAACTGGAAAATAAAGATTTATGGAAGGGAGACCAGGAAGGAGGATAACATTTGAAAATTAAATAAATAAAATGATTAATAAATAAAAAATAAATAGAATCTATTTGTACTAAAAAGAAAAAAAATGAAAAAGGAGCTGTAAAATATACATTTTTTGGTGACTAACAGAAAATTATATGATGATAGGAATGTTTCTTCATGACACCCAAAATAGTAGTCACTGGCCACATATGTCACATAGCAATTTCAATGTGGCTAGTATAATTTGAAAAGTGAATTTGTAATGTTATTCAATTGAAATTTAAATAGTCACACATGTCTCATTACTACCGTTATTGCACAGTTCAGATAAAATACTATTAAAATGTTAATTTGGTAATTTTCAAGAAATAAAAGCATAATCATAAAGTCATTGTAGTGGCCATATTTGCCTAAGTTGATAAGCATTTGTAATTTGCTTACTGTTTGTTTTGAACTTCAGTTTTAGATCGCTTACTTATGCAAGTGAAACAAATCAAAAGTGGGAAAAAAGCATTTGTCTTCTTGTCATGCCAGTGTTCATAGAGTGACCAAAGTCACTCCTCCTTCAACAGAACAGTTACATATTCTAAATGCATTTAAAAACTTACCTTTTCTCATATGCATTTAGTGAAAGACACATGCATAACACTTGCCTGAACAGCTTGCCAATGGTTAAATCGAGAAAAAAGCTGACAATTGAAGATACTAAACCCAAAAATATTTTAAATCTTAATATAATTAATCATGTAAGGTTAGAAAAGCAATCTTAAGATTTAAGTCCCTAGGTAGACATAGTAGAAAATAAACATTTACTGATGTGCTCTGATAAGCCCTTAGAAACAGTGATCATGGGAGTGTTCACAGAACTTTGGTTATAGCCTTGCTTGTTCTTTGACTATTTGTGTTTATTGTCTTGCTTGTTCCTTGACTATTTGCATGTAGTGTATTGCTAGTTCTAATACAAACTAGAACTGACCTTAATACTTGCATGTAATTAAAATGGTATAAAAGCAAAAAGGAGGAGGAGGATGGGATAAGGTGTTCTAGGGACGGGAAATAGGGAAAGGAGATGGCATCTGAAAAGTAAATAAATAAAATAACCAATAAAAATGAAAGAAAATGGAAGCATAATAATAATGATAAGTTTAATATGAATTTGTACATTTTTCTTTAAAATACTGACTTTGCAAATTTTAAAAGATAAGCAAGAGCTTGTTTACGAATATGACCTTATATATTAATCATAAACTATATAAAGCAGTTGTGTTTACAGAGTTAAGAGAAATGGTTCTTTTCATTGAGTGAGATTTTTTTCCCTATCATGTGAGAATGAAAACATTGCCCATCGTTCCTGGACACCGAGCCACAATTAAGGTTAAAAATAGATTTTGGCTCTTCAGCATGCTCATACTGCAAACAGCAGCCTGCCGTTAACTGAAAATGCAGCAATGGGCTAGGGGTTGAGGGCTAAGGGTAGAATTATTCCTGAATTAGAGCAGGTGCTGCAGCCCTGTGCCATAAGTATGGGGGAAAGAATCCCTTTACCAAACAAGTGCGTCAGTTATCAGAAATGAAAAGTGAATTCTCAAGTTTTACAAAGTACTAGAGCTTTGGGAAGTGTGTATTTGTCATTATGGTTAATTTGCACATATCTCACTGAAGAAAAGGCCAGGGGAGCTAGCCGAGAACACAGCTGTACAGGCAGCTCAACTAATTGCCTCTCCATCCTCAACCTCATTTATCTTCATTTCTTCCCAATTATACCAAATTATCAATAGTCTCTGTTGCATCAGAGTCTTAATCCCCTTTATTCAGACAGCATTAGATAGTGGCAGATGAATTCTTGGAGGGAGTCAGGGTAAACAGCCATGAAATGCCACCTCTGGCAGATGGCATTGCTCACAAGAAATGTGACAAAACATTTGGAATTTGTAACTGGGCATTGGTATGAGGAAGCAAGCTGTTAAAAATATTTTAAAGACAATCAAGGTGGTACATGGTAAAAGTGTCCTTATACTTTAAAGAAAATATGTAAAGTTGAAGGTGTTTCATATCAATACAAAAATTAATACACTTTATATGATATATTTTCAATGATCGCTATAGCATGCGACTTTTCAGGCCACTGTATTTTATGATAATAAGTAGCCTGTTTCCATTTGAAGCTAGGTACACAAGTTTTTTAGTCAGAGACAAAATATTATTATTTTTCTCTCCAATCAAATGCCAGAATGTACAATATTTTTATTTCTATGCCAAATTGGAAGGTCAAAATTAGAAAACAAACTACATATCAAAAAGAAAATATATTAGTGAGAAAACATAATTTGAAAATATTTTAAAATAATAATTTTTTCTCAATGGAAACAGGCAGAACAATTATTCATTTTGATGATTTTGTAAGATATCGATGATAAAATAAATTTTAGTTGATTGAAACATTTGATTTTTTTCATAAAAAACTTAAGTACAATATTATTTAATTTTACTTTCAGAAGTATATGCTCTATAACTGTGTTCACATAAGTATAATATTTTGAATAAATAAAGAACGACTTTTAAAAAGACACACAAAATAAAAAAGAAGACAGCTTAGTTTATTTTATTATCAAATGAAGAATGTTTTTGAATGAGCAAGTGGCTTTGCTTTTTGTAGTAGGGAGATCTCTGCTTTGAGAGTTGTATATACGTACTTTGTGCTGAATTCAGTTACATTCTTTCACATTAAACAGTTCTGCTCAGTGACAGGAAAGGGAAAGGAAGATAAAGTCTCATTTTCTTCTTGGGTTATATCTGGGTAACTTTGTCTTTTATCATTATCCATCTTTTACAATCAGACCTAAATTATACACTAGAATAATTTTTCTTAACTTTCTAGGATAATTTCCAAAATTAATGTGTTTTTACAAGATATGCTTAAATTTTTCTTGATTGAATGAAAGAAATATGTATGATTTGAATCCACAGTCAATACCTGAAAATACTTTTTTATCTTTTGTTCCATAGTTGCTTTTAAGGCTCTTTAATTGAAGGTAGCAAATTATTCACTCTTAGGAAAGCAAAATTTAGCTACTGTGTGTCAATGTGTAAATATGAATTGTCCTCCAATATATCTATTGAAGGGTCTATCCCCTCTTATCTAAATCCTTTAAAAACAATAGATTTCTGAATCATTTCGGTAGAGTTAGTAGGATTTTTTTGGAAAATGTATATAGTACATATTTACATCTTATAAATCATTTTACTATATAATATAATTATCAGTAGAAACTCTCAAATCCACTGTGACAAGCATACTTCTTAAAGTATGACTGACTGACAAAATGGGATTTGCTGACTTAATGGCCATATTCTGAATCTTTGGCAAGGCTTGGCTGTAATTACATCTTCTGAATCAACTGATAAATTGTTGGCAGTAGCCCTGTAAAGTTATAGCTGACGTTCTTAATTTTCAGTGCTTTCACATATTTGATTACATAATTCCTTTAAGACTAATATGCTAACTTACATATATGGAAATGCAAGTATAAGTGTAAAATAAAACAAAAAATGCCTTATGTGAATTAGTTATTTAATTCTTGGTGTCACTAGTAGCCTCAATCCTGTGCTAATCTTGCTGATATGCCATTAGCATTAATAATGGAACCAACTTGATCTGCCTTTTATATTTTAAAGTATTTGGTTCTTATCCTCCCTAGTCGCTGCATTACACATTTTATATTCTCTATCTTATTTGTTACAATAATAGCAGGATAGTAAACTGTCTTTATATGTATAAGATAAGCCTCATAAGTATTTAATACACTTTCTAAGGCCCATAGATACTAAACGGATAGGCTAACATCTAGCTCCAGGCCTGTTACTATACTTCTAACTACTTTTCATTATGCTGTTATAATTGAGGAAAATATAGTCATAACCCATGTTTTATCTAACTTTATGTACTACTTGGTCTTGTAGTCTGTAGCTTATTAACAAATGATAGTCAAGTAATGTCATCCTAACTGCACTATTCAAAGACTAGTCTATAGGTAGGAAACTCAAGAAAATTACCATCTGGGCAATAACTATTTTTAGCATTTAATATAAAAGTTCAAATGGATTCATTTGGGTTTATTTGTAAAACTATTTCTGTTGTTAATAAAACACATTATGATTCTATTCAATTATTTTTCCAACTATAAAAGATTACTATTCTGATACAAAATGATGCCTTTAAAGGTGATATTAATATATGTGAATTATGAATGCTTAAGACACAGAAAGACAAACAAGTGAATTATGTGGTCCTACTCTGTGTGGCCAGTCTTGCCATTTGCTACTTAGTTTAATGAATTGGCTTAAAATCATGGCCTCATTAATTAACATGGTAATAAGAACTATTAAGCTATATTTCTGATATATTTATATATCATAAATCTAGTAAGCTGAAAAATTGAGGGAGGTAAAAAATATCCAAATAACACATTTTGATAGGATATCAAATGAGGGCGTGCAAGAATTTTAAGTTTATGCTATATTTTATGTTTTTAAATTTAAGATAACTTTGTAAAACCTCACACACCATATCATTTGAATAATATTTACTCAACTTCTAATCATGGATTGTTTTATCTGAGGCTGTGCTATATTATCACAAGAGAAAATTTAATAAAAAAATAATTATATAAAGTACTCATCAGTTTTGCACTAAAAAGCATTATAGTTGCATAGAGTAAATGAAAGACTAGACTGCTGACACCAGAGAGAACTTTCAGTTACCTCAGGATATTACTAACAGTAGAGCTAAAAGGCAACCAGTTGCTATATTACTTAAAATCAAATGCATACCATATTTTATGGATCAGAATTTTAATGTATAAATCAGAAGCATGTATGTCACAGCTTATGAGTTTTAAGAAATAAGTCTTTAGCATGAATCTTCAGTTTGTATTGTCTGCAGTTAATATATGGTGGTATCATATGATTATTTGTTATAAAATTGACTGTATAATATGCTTGTTTTAAAGAGACCACTTACTATTAAAGATGACAGAAGGAACTCAAATTCAGATTAGAACATGCCATTGCTGCTTTGAACTTTTACTACTTTTCAAACATCTTTTTTAGTTTTTAAAAAGTATGATCCCAGAGTGCAGTTTATATAGACTTAAAGGCATCTAAAAACTAATTCTGCTCCAATAAACACTTTAGAAGACATGTGTAAATAAAGTAAGTGAAGTATGTTAGGTTCAAAAAGAGAGCATTAAGATATGTTTCTCATTTGCAGTTTCAAAATAGCAAGCAAAAACTGGTTTTTTTAAAAATTGGGAGTATAGAATTAATTTTAAGTATAATCATTAAATTATGTAAGATGGCAAAAGTATTTCCAACACTGTCACCACACTCTGCAGGTCATATTGAAGGCCACTGTACCTCCATTACATGTGATTTTATATCTTTGAAACTCAGTAATTGAATATTAAGGTTTTAGTCACTGTGCCTCATATGATACGCAGGGAATATTTACATCGTGCCATATTTTAATTTAGAAAGAAATGCACTGGGATTTGGGGATCTACATTTATTTAGTAAAGTATGACAGCATAATTCTTAGAAAGATGGCTGAGTCAAGCACAATATTTTGTAGTAAGCCTGGGCTGGATAATATTTTTAATAGTAAGTATACTGTTAAGCAAGGACTTCCTATTTGTTCCAGGAACAAACTTCCTCATCAAATACATTTTGAAACTTACAGACTTCATTCCAGACTTAAAAAAAATTTAGGGGGGGGGATTTTTATTTAATTAATATTTGGCAATTCTTACAATATCTTTCGATTGCACTCAAGTCCCTCAACTCCTCCCATGTAAATGTCTACCTCTACACCTTACACCTTACACCTTACACCTTACACCTTACACCTTACACCTTACACCTTACACCTTACACATGTAAATGTGTACCTCCACACCTCTTGTTAAATCATCAAGTCCAAATACTGTTCAAATAGTGCTGGTATAGTGCTAGCCCCTGGAGCATGGCCCAGAGTGACTATGTGACCAGAGGCCCCATCTTTAAGGAAACCTTTCCCAGAAGCTATGACTTACAAACAACTCCTCAATTATTCATTGAACTCTATGCCTACTTCCCCACTCCATGATTGGATTTTATCTGTCTTGAGTTTGCAGAGGTCTTATATATGTTGCTGTGAGTTTGTATATGAAAATATTCATTTGTAATTTGAAAACACCATTTCATTATAGTCATTCATCATATATGACTCCTAAATTCTTTCCTGCCATTCCTCAATGATCATGGAGACTGGGAGGGAAGGGGTATGTTATAGATATTCCCTTTAGTGCTGAGCATTCACCAACTCTTTACAGTCCTCTGACTGACCAGTAATGGGTCTCTGTGCTAGTCCTAATCACCCAAAAGAAAAACTTCTCCAATCATGGATGAAAAAATGCAGTAATCTATGAGTATAATAATAGGTTCTTAGAACTTGGTTTAATGTGATAATCATTTAGAAGAAGAATAGTAGATTCTTCCCTAGGGATTCTGACTTATCTAGTCAGACATTCTTGGCCATAATAAAAATAGTGACAGGTATAAGTTTCATCTTGGTAAGTGAACTGCAAATCCAATAGATAGTTTACTTCTATAACATTCATGTTATTATTTTACTGGTTGGCATATTTTACCAAGTCAGTTCTTTCATTTACTCCTTAGGTACATTGCATAGCACCTTACAGCACTATGGTAGGGATGAAGCTTCCAGATTATAGGATTCAAATGTGTGGTATCCTTCCTAAAAGCCCCTGTTACTCACATTCTGGAGTGCAACTGAGAGTGATGGCAGATAATGTTTGGTGTCACTATGAGATCCTGCTGGCCAACAACTCCTAAAAGTTTACCTGCTCCTTCCATTAATCTTTTTACTTGTTAATCTGTGGTATATAGTGGTGGAACCCATACCTCCCTGTCCCACTACAGGGCAACTGCCTTTAATCTCTTTCAATTTTTATTGGATATTTTATTTATTTACATTTCAGATGTTATACCTTTAATCTCTTTTATATGTTTACATTTTTCTAGTTGCTAAGGATATTATATATATATATATATATATATATATATATATATATGTGTGTGTGTGTGTGTGTGTGTTATTTTATTTGTTTACATTTCAAATGTTATTCCCCCTTCCTGTTTTTTCCTCCTCAAACCCCCAATCCCATCTCCCCTTCCCCTACTTCTATGAGGGAGCTCCCCCACCCACCCACCCACCTACCCACTTCTGCCTAACCACCCTAGCATTCCCCAAAGCTGGGATATTGAGTTTTAAAATGTGTTTCTCAGCAGTTTGTATTTCCAAATTTTGGAAACTCTCTATTTAGTTTGTTGTCCAATTTTAAAATTTGGGTTGTTTGCTTTCTTGATGTTTAGGGCTATTATTTTTTAAATGTCCTTGTATATGTGACTGGAAAAGACATTTTCCCATTCAATAGGCTTCATCTTCATATAAATGATGGTGTGCTTATAATAGAAGGGTTTTTTTGGGGGGTGATGGTGTCAAAATCATGGTTTTTTTAAATTAAATACAAAAATTCTGCATGCTTTCTTTTCCTTTTATTTTATTTTTAATTTTTGTTATATTTTATCAGTTTGATTTAAATTAAAAAAAAGTATCTGCCTTTGGGGTAATCTTACTTTTTTTTTTTTAAATTGGAGATTATAATATAGTTATATAATTTCTTCTTTCCCTTTACTCCCTACAAATTCTCCCATATACCTTCTTGCTTTCTTTCAGATCCATGGTCTCTTGTTTTCTCTATTAGCAAATACACACACACACACACACACACACACACACACACACACACACACACATTGATAGTTTGGTAATGGAGACCAAATTGTTGTACTCTTCTTTGGGACAGACTATTTCTCCAACTCTCGGTATTGTTTTATTGCCTATGGTTATTTCTCTAGGGCTGGGGCCTTAGGAGCTTTCCTCTGTCTGCGTTAGCATGTATATTGTTGTTGACCTTGTTTAAGTCATGATTAGGCAGCCATGTTTATGAAAGTTCATGAGTGTATTTTCTGACAATTTCTAGGAAACATAATTTCTCATCAACCTTCCTGTTTTTCTGGTGGTTATAATCTTTCTCTTTTATTGGATATTTTATTTACATTTCAGATGTTATTCCTTTACCCCATTTCTCCCCCACCCAGGAATCCCCTTCCCATCCCCTGTCCTCCTGCTTCTATGAGGATGTGTCCCCACCCACCCACCCACCCACCCACTCCCACCTCCCAACCCTTGAATTCCCCCACACTCAGGCATCCAGCCTTCACAGGACCAAGGACCTCCTCTCCCACCTATACCCAACAAGGTCTTCCTCCCCTACATATATACAGCTGGAGCCACGAGTCCCTCCTTATGTGCTCCCAGGCTGGTGGTTTAGACCCTGGGAGCTCTGGTTGTTTGGTATTGTTGCTCTCCTCATGGGGCTGCTCTTTCTACTGCCTCTTTTGCAATGATCATGAGGACTTAGTTCTAGGGGTTCTGTTGTAGAAGCACAAACTCTGCATTTTGTTCAATTGTTTTCTGTAATTCTCTCCATCTGTTGCAAAAAGAAATATTTTCATTTGCTTGCTTGTTTGTTTGTTTTTGGATTGGAGTAAGAACTAACTTATCTGTGTACATAAGGACATATATTTTGAATGTAGTTAAGTAGTTAGAGATAATCCTAGATTAATAAAGTAACTGTTGTAGATTCTGGTCCAAGATCTATAACTTCACTAGCTGTGGATAGTTGGCTAGGTTGCTACTACCAGTCCTGAAGTTCCTCTTGTTGATTGGGTCTTAAATCAATTTAGAGAGTGATTTGTCTTATTTTTTGATTGTTGGTCTTAATGACTATGCTACTATTCAGAAAATCCATTTCCATGCCATTGAGTTCAGCTGTATTCCCTTGTCAGCTTCAAGATACAATTCTTATGCTATGGTTCTTGATGCATTTGGAGTTGACTTTTGTGCAGAATGAGCTGTAATGGTCTAGTTTTATTTTTTTACATATAGTAATCCACTCTGACCAGGACTGTTGGTTAAAAAGAATGTCTTTTCTTTAGTGTGGAGCTTTGACATTTGTCAACATATACATGTCTGTTAGTACGTGGTCTTATAGCCAAGTCCTCAATTTATCCCATTGATGAAAGTGTTAGTTTTATGCCAGTACTCTGTTGATATTATTACTGTATCTCTATAGTATAATTTAAATTCAGAAATGCTGGTCCTGCCAGTAATTCTTACTGTTTAAGACTTTCTTGTTTGTTTTTTATGTGTGTATCCAAATGAAATTTAAGAGTTTTCAATTTTTTCGAAGAATTTTGTTGAAATGTTAAAGGAGTTTCTGTTGCCTTTGAAGATTGCTCTTGAGAGGATGATCACTTTTACAATATTAACCCAACTATTCTGGAAACATGAAGTCCCTTTCCATATTCTGATATCATTAATTTTGTTCTGTAATAACTTAAAGTTTTTATTACAATGTCTTTCACAGTTAGTTTTATTTCAATGTTTTTTTGAGGCTATTGTGACTAGGACTGTTTTCCTATTTTCTTTCTCTGTGTGTTTGTTGTTGCTATACAGGAAGACAACTGGCTTTTTCATGTTAATTTTGAATTCTGCTACTTTGCTGAATGTTTGTTAGCTGTAGTTATTTGGTGGTCTTTAGTGCCTTTCTTGTATAGAATCATATCATTTTCAAATAGTGATTACTTTGACTTTTTTTCCCATATGTATCCTTTTTGTCACTTTCACTTGACTTATTTTTCTAGCTAAGACTTCAAACACTGTGTTGAATAGGAATGTTGAAAGTGGACATCCTAGTTTTTTGCATGAGTTTAATCAACTGCTTTGACTTTCTTTGTGTTTAGGATTATATTGACTATGGGATTTCTGGATAATTGCTTTTGAAATTTTGAGCTATGTCCAGCATGTCTTTGTATGTTGGGCTAGTGAGATTGCTCAGGAGGTAAATTATGCAACTTGCTGGCAAACTTGAATTCAATACCTAGGACCATATGCTATAAGAGGAGAACTGACCTCTACTACTTTATTTTCTAACTTCTAAAATTTTTTGTGGCATGACATCTCTCTCCTAAAAGATTAAATAAAATGTAAATGTTAACTTGAAAGCTTTAAAAAAGATTACTATTTGTTGGGAATGATAGGGTGTGAAGAATACCCAATGTATGGTTGAATTAGATGGATCTACATTTTATTCATGTATGGAAATGTGATGGGCAATATTAATGTAAATAGATATAAATACCCTTTGCATTTCTAAAATGCCACACACCTACCAAAAAGGCTCTATGTTTTAAATGCATCCTTCTGTTTATATTTCCTAATAGAAAGCAGCAAAATAAATGATCTTCTGGGAACTCTAACATTTTAAAATAAGAGTTAATGAAAACTTTAAATGTGTAAACTTAAGGTTATAACTAATCCAATAAAAATTGTCAGTCCACTCTAAAAATTATGTTTTCACAGTTCATCACTTTATCATTTAGACTAACTCTAAGTATGTATAATTCTGCCAAATATCAGCTTATCAAAATTCATGTTTAGAGTAGGTGTCTCCTGGTAAAGTAATTATTGAACTAGCCAATAACCTGAAGTATTAATGTGTTAATCATTTTGTCATATATGGTTTATCATCATTTTAATTTTAATAAGTACTAAAATTGTAACTCTCAAAGGAGATTATTTGTAAATAGAACCTTTAAAGTGGAGTCTATGTTAAGTTAAAAGAAGGCCATTAGTGAGTCATAAAATCTTTTTCTTTTAACTGGAGCCCACGTATAAAAAACTAGCACACACATAAGCATCATGGGTGAGCTGATGCAGAAACATGAAATTGTCAACATAAAGGAAGAAGGCAGCCATATGCAAAGAGGTAGCTAGAGAAACCAAACATGATAAAACCATAGCTGAGGAAATAATATTTTATTGCTTAAGGAATCTTGTCCTTTCTATCTAGCTAGGAAAGCTCCAACAAACTATTATATTTAAATGAATAGGTAGGCCTAAATATTAAAGGAGTAAATAGGTGTATCAATAGCTATATAGTAATTGAACATAGATCATGTTAGTATAATTTAAAATATTTTAAGAAAAGTATATATTGTTACATTTTGACAAAGAGACATGGCTAATGCAAAGTTTAAGATACCACACACTTTTTTACTAAGTCTCAAACTATTTTGAATTTGTTTAAAAATGGAAAAGTTTTTGTTCAGATATCATTGTGTCTAAACTGTTAACACATAATCCATATACAGAGACTACCCAATATTCCCCAGTCACCTACTTCATAGACATTGTCTCAGTGTACAGGAGGATAAAGTTTGTATCTATAACCAGAGAAGATAGAAAGAGCTATAATCCCAACTATGATTATCATGGCAGTTAATAAACATGAAAGTTGTTAGGAAAAAAATAAAGCTACATCTAGGTTCTTCATTCTAGTGTTCTCATAAAAGCAAATACAAGTGCTAAACATTTTAATGAAGCTTTAAAAATATTTTTACTCAAGTTCATATAGTATATATGATATGAAAACCAGTAGCTGGGACAGTGGTAGAAGGTATGTGTTGTGGAACAGTCAGAGGGTAGACCAGGAGGGTGATAAAATCTGGAGTGTAAAAATGCCCGAATAAAATATTTTTAAAAATTTAAAATAAGAAAAAGAAAAACAGTAGCTGAATTCTAAATATGCTAGTCAATGTTTTATGTAGGCTAAAAGTTGTTAATTTATAAAATAAATATTGACAATTTTTGAGCCTAGGATTGGTGTGTGTTTTTGCTGCTGCAACACAGCAATGCCACATTAATATCAAATGATATAATTTAGCATTTTCTAAATTTGTATTTCTTTGTCAA
The DNA here is from genome assembly GCF_011762505.2 of Arvicanthis niloticus. Taxonomy (NCBI): domain Eukaryota; kingdom Metazoa; phylum Chordata; class Mammalia; order Rodentia; family Muridae; genus Arvicanthis; species Arvicanthis niloticus. The sequence continues at coordinate 65,435,557 of NC_047679.1, forward strand.
TGTTTAGTTCATCATTTTACAAATTGTAATTTTGTAATGGTGAGGTAATTCATATCTTGAACACAGTGCTAAAATGATGGAATACTTCCATTTCTGCTTAATAATTGATATTTCAAACATTTGTATTTTCTTGCATTTATCATATTTATAAGCTTAATGTTGCTATAATGAATTCTCAGTATTGCAGTTTGGTTAATTTCATCATTTATTAAGAATTACCCTCCACCACCATCCCTCTTCATTATCATATAACAATTTCTTATTGATTTAATTGAAAATTTAAATTTGTGAATGCTCAATTAATTGATTGCACCAGATCATAAATTTGTCTGTTGCTCTTAGTCAGTGACAGTGCAGCATCAAAGATCTAGATAAAAAGAGAACAATTAGTACAGTTATTGAATTGTCTCGGTGAACAGACCAAATCTCAACATGATTAAAGGAATGATTTGGGGTTTATTAATCAATTCTAACTAATTAAACTAAACATCCTAGCATAAACAATATCAGAATAAGGTTAACTTTATGATTTTATTGAGTTGTGAACTATCAGATACTTTTCTCCTCATTTGATTCAAAACATTTATTAATATAGGTATGCCCAGGAAATTCTCTATGCTTATGCAAATTATAGAAATATGGTGTTTCCTTATATTAACTCATGAACTCAGAGTATATTTAGAACTGTTGCAAAGCAGCCCCAAAGGCTCTCCACCTTTTTCCCTTTTTTATTTCATTAACAAGACTGAGCCTGTCTTGGGTCATTCTGAAAAGAATGCCTTCCTTACCCATCATGGAATATGCATTATCCAAAGCAATGCTCTTATGTCTTAGGTTGGTAAGGCTTTGTGCAGAATCTTACCTATTCTTGGCTTGCCAGACTATTAATTTAATAACTCAGTCTGGATGTGGCAAGAATCTGACATGGTCCAAGGACAAGGAAATGGGCTGCTTGGCAGGAATATGGCATTGGCCAAGAACAAGGAATTAGGATTCAGGCAGGAATCGGACATTAGGCTAGAACAAAGAAGTAATTCTAGGCAGGAATCTAAATACTAGGCTAGAACAAGGAAGTAATTTCAGGCAGGAATCTAAATTTTAGGCTTGAACAAGGAAGTAGGCTTCAGACATGAAAATGATTTTGGACTAGGACAGGGAAGTAGGCTCAGATACTTTCGTCATCTGATAAATCCTTAGAAACAGTGATCATGGGAGTGTGCATGTAATTGGGTTTAATGCCTTACGTGTTCTTTAACTATTTATGTTTATTGTCTTGCTTATTCCTTGACTATTTGCATCTATTTTATTGCTAGACACTCATCCTAGAACTGACCTTAATACATGCATGTAATTAAAATGGTATAAATGCAAAAAGGAGGAAGGGATGGTATAGGGGGCTCGAGGGAGGGGAAATGGGGAAAAAGAATGACATCTGTATTGTAAATAAATAAAATACCCAATAAAAAATTTAAAAAAGAACTCTTGCATTTAAATCAGATATTAACTTTAGTCACAAGAAGTTTGAAAGGAACTCTTAGGAGGAAAAATATTTTTCTAGATATGAGAGAAGCATGGAAGAGTTGGGGAAAGATTTAATAGCTCCAAAAAAGAATAGGAACCCTACAAGAATACAGAGTCAACTCTCCTGGACCCTGGAAAACTCTCAGAGACTAAACTACCAACCAAAGTATGTACACAGGTAGGACCTAGGTTCCCTGCACATATATAGCAGATGTGAAGCTCAGTCTTCATGTGGGTCCCAAACAACTGGGGCAGAGTCTAGCCCTAAATCTGTTGCCTGTCTGTAGAATATATACCCCTAACTCTAATGCCTTATCTGATCTCCATGGGAGAACAAACACCTAGTTTTTCAGAGACTTGATGTGCCAGGGTGGAGGGATATTCAATGGGGCTCTCTCAGAGGAGAAGAGGAGAGAAGTGTGGGAGGATTGTGGCAGGGGGTACCAGGATGCAGGACAGTGATCTGGATATAAAGTGAATGAATGAATGTATGGATGAATGAATGAATGAATTCTCAGTGAGCTTCTATTGGTGAAAATTAATTTTTCTTTGTGTATAAGTATCAGTTTCTGAAAACTTCTTGGTTAGTGATAGGAGCTCATGTCCTCTTCCCCTTTCCAGATCTTACACTCCATCTGGCTTGAACTTGTGCAGGCATTGTGGGTACTACCATAGTCTCTGTGAGTTCATATGTGTCTTTATCTTCCTTTTGGAGTGCAGTGCTTCCTTAGATTCCAATTTCAATTCTTTTTGTCTCGTTTCCAACATATCTTCCTGAGCCCTGAGGCAAGAGCATTAACAAAGACAATACTTTAAGACTTAGTACTTCAAAATATTTCACTATTTGCACATTGTGCAAGTGTGGGTCTCAGTGTTAGTATTCTTCTACTTTAAAAGAAGTTTCTCGGATGAGGATATGTGAGACACTGACCTATGTATATAACAGAATGCCATTAGAAGCTCTTTTATAGCTATATCTTTTAGCAGAACAGTATTTGGTTTCTCCCAGGACTACACAGTCTCAGGTCTTTGGACATTTTTGGTGTGACAGGCATGGGTTTTATCTTGTGGAGTATATCTTAAATCTAATTAGAGATTGATTGGTTACTCCCATAAAATTTTTGCCAGCCTCATATCTTGAAGACATGTTACTGTTGTAAGCTGGAGGGGTTCTACCTGTGTTGATCAATACCCTTTTCCTCTGATAATCTATAGAGTATCTTTCATTAGCATGAATGATAGATAGTTGTAGAGATAAAACTATAGTTTTCTCAAGCTCAAAATCTCATTTTCAATAAAGTATGGAAGTGTTATCTTTTGTAATAGGGCCTTAAGTCAGTTTGTGAAGAGCAACCAATACAATGAAGATCTTTTTTCTGTAGTATATGTTTTTGTGCCTCAATGTCAAATATCAGAATGCTATATTTTTGAGTATTCATCTTTGGGTCTTCTGTTTTATTTTATTAGTCTATTTGTCTGTTTTTGCACCAATATAATATTGCTTTTCTTACAATAGTTCTATAAAATATCTTGAAGTATGAAATAGCAGCCCTTGCTGTATTTTTTTTAATGCAGTATTGCTTTAGCTATCCTGGTCTTTTCTTCTTCCAAATGAGTTTTTGCTTTTTCTATCTTGGTCTTTTTTAGGTACGCATGAATTTTAGAATAGTTTTGTTCTATTTCTGTAAAGACTGCTGGTCTTCCTATGTGGTTGCCCTCTTCCTCAGCTTCTTCCAGCATTTCCCTAATTAAAACATAGGGTCTCCAACTTCAATCCAGTCGTTGGGTGTAAGTATCTGTGTCTGTCTAAGTCAGCTGTTGGTAAAATCTCTCAGAGGACATCCATGTTAGGCTCCTGTCTGTAAATACACCATAGTATCAAATGTGTCAGCCTTGGTGCCCCACCCATGATATGGATCTTAACTTAGGCTGGTCACTGGACAGCCTTTCTTTCAGTCTTCCCCGTTTTTGTCCTTGTAGTTCTTTTAGACAGAAACAATTCTGGGTCAGATATTTTGACAGCCGGTTGGCAATGTGGTTTCTCTACTTGGGGACTTGCCTATCTATCTACTGGAGGTGGGCTCTTCACTTTCCCTTTCCTATCTGTTGGGCATTTCAGCTAAGACCAACCCCATTGATACCTGGGAGCCTCTCTGAGACTTTCTAGTTGGTCTCCCACCCCCAGAAGTTGCATATTTCCATTTATTTCTTTACTTTGCTTAATTGGGTCAATGTTCTGTTGATCTTATTAAATTTTCTATTAATTATTGATCTTATTATAATTGATCTTAATATAATTTCATTAATTTCTGCTTTAATTTTTATTATTTCTTTCTATTTCTATTGGTTTGTCCCCTACCCCCAAATTCTTGAGTTGCACCATTAAGTCATGTATTTGTGTTCATTCTGAATATTATTTGAGCACTTAAGAGTGAAATTTTTCCTCTTAGAATTGCTTTTCGTTTGTCTCAGAGGTTTTTATTTTGTTTTGTTTTGGTGCTGTTTTCATGTTTACTTAGTGCTTGGAATACTTTATTTCTTTATTTCTTATTTTGTATTATACTTAATTTCTATCATTCTCAGTTGAGTTTTCTTTGATGTTAATTTTATACTTTATTACATAATGGTGACATAGGAATCTTAGATTTTTTTTCAATATCTGTGTACTTGTTAAGGCTAACTTTGTATATTAGCATATGCCCCATTTTAGAGACATGATCATATGGTGATGTGTATATAGTATATTCTTTGATATTTCCGTGGAATATTTTGCTGAGTTATTATCAAAAGTTGTTCATAAATTTCAGATTTTTTTTTATTTTTCTGGGTTGGTTCTTTTAGTTGTAGTTTATTTGTATTAAATTATAGCTTCATTGTTTTCTGTCTAGGGTTTCTTTCATTTGAACGTTTGCTTCTTATATTGTTTATAGCTTTTTTGGTGGTTATAAAACTTTTTAGGATATTTGGATTATGGAAATTTTTTATTTCGACTATGGTAGTTATTTTTGCTAGGTATAGTAGACTAGGTTTTGAGTCAGGATTTTTAGAATTTGGAGTAGGCTCCAAGTTTTAGAATTTGTTCCAGGTTCTTCTGACTTTCAGAGTTCCCACTGAGAAATCAGTTTGATGGGTTTACCTTAATATATGATTTGTGTTTATTCTCTTGCCACTTTCAATATTTCTATTAGGTCTACATATTTAGTGGTTTGACTCTGATATCTCATAAGTTTTTCTTTCTTTCTTTTTCTTTTGTTTTCTTTTTTCTTTTGTTTTCTTTTTTGCTTTTATATTATTTTAATTACATGCAAGTATTTAGGTCAGTTATAGGTTGAGAAACTAACAATATAATAAATGCACATATTCAAGGAACAAGCAAGACAATAAACACAAATAGCCAAAGAACAAGCAAGGCAATAAACAATGTTTCATGAACACTCCCATGATCACTGTTTCTAAGGGCTTATCAGGATGAACAAAATACCTAAGCCTATTTCCCTGTCCTAGCCCAAAGTCTACTAAAGCCTACTTCTTTGTTTTAGCCTAGTAAAGTAGCCCAAAGCCTACTTCTTTGTTTTAGGCTAAAATTTGTTTTTGATCTTATTTATTTGTGTTTCTGTGTAGTTTTTGAATCTGTATGAATAGGTCTTTTCTTAGTGTGGGAAAGTTTTCTTGTTAAAGATCTGGTTGGTACCATTGGATTATTCTCCTCCCTCTTCTATGTTAATATTAGAAGATTTGGTCTTTTAGTGGTATTCTGGCTAGCCTTATATCAGTCAACATGACACAAAAACAAGAATTATCTGAAAGGAGGGAATGTCTGTTGAGAAAATGACCCCATAAGATCTGTCTGTGAAACATTTAATTTTTTCATTTTTTATTGGCTATTTTACTTATTTACATTTCAAGTATTTTAACCCTTCCCCGTTTCTCCTCCACAAGCACCCTATCCCCTCCTCCTTCCCCCTGCCTCTATGAGTGTAGTCCCCCACTTAGCCACCCACTCCTGCCTCAGTGCCCTAGCATTCTCCTATCCTGGGTCATCAAGCCTCCACAGGACCAAGGGGCTTCCCTACCAGTCATGCCAGATAAGGCCATCCTCTGCTACATATTCAGTTGGAGCCATGGGTCTCTCTGTGCACTCTTTAGATGGTGGTATAGTCCCTGGGAGCTTTGGGGGTCTGATTGATTGATATTGTTGTTCTTCCTATGGTGTTGCAAAACCCTTCAGCTCCTACAGTCCTTCCCTTTACTCTTCCATTGGGGTCACTGTGCTCAGTCCAATGGTTGGTTGTGTACATCTGCATTTGTATTGGTCCAGCTTTGGAAGAGCCTCTCAGGGGACAGCTATACCAGGCTCCTGTCATACATGGGTAAGGGCCCATCCTCTTATATGTTGCTCCATCCCTGGGGTGGTAGTCTTAGGTTCTATAAGAAAGCAGGACAAGCAAGCCAGCAAAAAGTACCCCTTCTTAGCCTCTGCATCAGGTCCTGCCTCCAGGTTCCTATGCTGTTTGAATTCTTGACCTTATTTCCTTTAGTAAAAAACAGTGATATGGACTTGTAAACCAAATAAACCCTTTTCTCTCCAACTTGCTTTCTGTTTATGACATTTGTGACATCAATAGAAACTTTAACTAAGATAGGTGGTATCCCACATTGTCTCATATTCCTATCTTATATTTTAAAAGTATTACTTCTATTTTTCTGATTGTAATAAAATTTTATAGTTTTCCCTTTCCTTCTTCTAAACTCTCCTACATATCCTCCTTGCTGTTTTAATTTTATGTCTTCTATTATTCATTATTTGTTATGTGTGGGTATGTACACACACGTGTGTATCTGTGTCTGTGTTTCTGTGTCTGTATACCTATACATATATGCATATATATATATAACCTTATATATTACTAAGTATACAAATACAACCAAATCAGTCTGTATAATGTTGCTTTTATATATGTTTTCAAGGTTCAACATTTGGTATTTGATGGCCAGTTGGTATACTCTTTCTTGGGTGAGATTATTTTTCCTACTTTTAGCATTTTGTAGTTGCCAGTTGCCGATAGGCTTTACAGGAAGAAGCTCACAGGCTTTTCCCCATCCACTTTAGCATGCCTATTGATGTTGTCTTTGCTCAGCTCATGTTTAGTCAGTCAGTTATATTGGTGATACTTTATAGATGTCACTTCTGATATTACTAGAAGACATAATCTCAAAGAAAACTCTATAATACTTTGGCTCTTATAGTATTTCTTCTCCTTTCTGGCAGTGTTGCCTGATCCCTAAATGTAAGAGTTATGTTGTAGATGTATCAGTTGGTACCTAGCTCCCCAAGTGCATTTTGATTGGTTGTGTTCTATAAATGTTCTCCATCTATTGCAAAGAAAAGTTTCTTTGATGAAGGGTGAGAACTAGAATTCTGTGGGTATAAGAACAAATAATTTGAATGTATTTAGCAATTATGCTGGGTCAATACAGTAGTAGTTGTAGGTTGCCCTCCACAATCTATAACTTCACAAGTTCTAGGGAATTGGCTGAGTTTTCAGTACCAGTCCAGAATTTCCTCTTGTTGAATGGATCTTTGTTGGGGATTGGTTCTAATGTTTTGATTTATTCAGGAATCTGTGTGTCCAAATGCTGAAGGTCTTTGTCCCCAATTGGTTTCTGATTGATCAATAAAGAGCCAATGGCTAATAGCTAGGCAAAAGCAGACTGGGTGGGACCTTTAGATTTGCAAGGGCTAGGACAGAGGAGAGGAGGAAAACAAGCATCACCATGATGCAGTGGGAGACAGATCAGATTTAGAGCTGCAGGAGAGAAAGTCAATGAACAATGTAAGAATTTGAAAAAGTGGCCATTGGGCCTGGGTTAGCAGGCAGAGGATTAGAACTGCCCAGCCTCTGAGCTAACCATGGCATTTCAAAAATAAGCTAATGTGTGTATGTCTTTCCTTCGTGGATTCTATGAGTTCCTGGACAGGTGGCTAGAAGCCCACCACCCTCCAGGAGCACAAAGCAGTGTAACTTAAACTTACTGCTACAGGTCTTAAATTTAAATAGAGAACTATTGGTTATCACCCAAGTATGTATGCCACTTCTTTACCCTTAGGGATATTGAGCCCTACTGATCACTATTATGGTTTATAGACATCAAAGCTTAGGTAGGAGTTTTGCTTGCTTCCATTCTTTGGAAGCTTGAATAATGATTTATGGTTTTATAAAAGCTAATCTTAAGGGAGAAGGCTTTGAGGTCTGGCAGCTGAAGTATCCCTATTTCTTAACTCAGAAGATCATGGTATCTTCACAATAGAGACTAACCTTCCACTTCTGGGAGACAACTGAAAGCAATAACATTAGCCTGCAATGTTTTTGGTGTCTCTTGGACAAAGGCCAACAGCTTGAAACAGGGCTATTCATGCCTAGTATTAGATTCTTATTTAATGGTGTTTTGGTCTTGGAAGGAACATTGTCAGCCTAAGAAAATTTCAGTTAAACTATATACATTTATTTATACACATACTTAGATTATTATAGTTTATTTTAGGTAGATACTTAATTATATGATTCCTTATGAATTCTTCAAATATCTTCATTTTTGCCATCCTCTATCCTCCTGTATTTATCTCCCTCCTTTTATGTGATTAGACTCTTTTATTCACATTTTCCCTATCAGATGACCTGTACCATACTATTCCCCTCTCCATTCTCCACCTACCGCACAGCCCAGCACTGTTCCTTTTACTTGCTTGTTTTTTGCTGTTTCCCCATATGTACTCACATCTGAAGACTTGAAGATAGGAGCCTCAGGTATGAGAAAGCAGTCAACCTTTCTCTTTCTAGGTCTGGGTTTCCTCATTCAAGTGACCTATCCTCCTCTTTTTACTTTTTAAAAATTTTCTTTGTTTATTTTACATAAATAGTCTATTATATGTTTGGGTTCTGTTCTCTTATCCTACATTCGAATTGATTCATTCTACTTGTAAAGCTGTCTCTTTAATTTTCTAACTGGGGTATGGAGTTTTTCAATTCCATCTCCACTTCAGCTTGTATTATTTTTGATATTTTGATTTTTATGGAATACAGTTTTAAAATACCAATTTATCTTTAGTTTTTCATTCAGGTGTGGATTTATATTTTCTTGGACACTATTATAACATTCACTGTTATGCTAATCAAGTTGAATGAAATGTTTTTTATGTCATCTTTAAATTCATGAATTGTTTTTGTTAAGTTTATGATTATTTTTAAAATACTGTGTGCTCTGGAATTCATTTAGGTAGTTTCCACTAGAGAACACTTGCAGAATACTAGTAAGTTTTGTGGGAGACATGCTGTTTTGGACAAGGTTTTGTTGTTGCCATTGTTTTTGTTTTTGTTGGTGGTGGTTATGTTATGGTTCCTGTTTTTTATTTCTCTTATTTGACCTAGGCATGTGAACTTGTTTCTTTCGTTGTGTGTGTGTGATAGAATAGCATGTCCTTCCTTAGATGAGGACAGGGGCAAGAAACATGTCACCTAAGATCATTTAGGTTAAGTTGATGGGTATGCTAAGTTAAGCATAGGGGCTTCACAAATTAAGATGTTTAAAGGCCACTTGTCAGTATCTAGGTTTGTGAGTCTGAATATACCATGTGTTGGAGTGTGCAAAGAGAAAGGGAAGAAGCTATATACCAAGGGAAAGTAGCTCATGTGATGGGGAGTATGCCGGCTGCAGGTCAGGAATGAGGCTTGTGGATTTGTAGATTGCAGAGAGTTGGAGAGAAAGGGAAAGAAAAGGAAGATATGACTTACTCAAGAAAGGTAGCTCCTAAACAAACAGTGTTTGTGAGCCCTCATGTGTCTGAAAGTAGAATTATGGATTTGAAGATCAATAAAATATTTCTAAGAAGTACTATTTATTACACTTCTACAATGGAGGTTTTGAAGTTTTTTTTTTTTTTTTTATAGAAAAGCTATCAATTGAAATCTTTTCATTTCAATTTATTTAGGTGGAAGTGAATCTTCCTGGGATAAAGATAAGATACAATCTCCACTTGCTGCTCCTGGACATCAACATGGAATTGCTCATGCATCGCTTGCTGGCCAGCCAGGCCTTGGTAGTGCTCCTACCCTTAATCCACTTCAGCAGAATCATCTGCTAAGCAATCGTATGTATACTATACTGACAAAATTGGATGTTTTAAAAATACATGGCAGGACCTTCTAGTTATCTTGTAATGGCAAAATTTAGTCTATTTCTTATCAACAAGTTATAAACCAGTTTAAAACCATGGGGAAAAAATAGTGACTTCTTTGAAAATATGAAATTTTTATCGTATAGGTAACTAAGAGGCAAAGCAGCAGAATAAAATAAAAGTGTGTTAGTTTGTGAGGTTGCTACACAGAATATTTGCAAGGACCATATTGACTTGGATTTTAAATTCTATTTTTACAAATTTACATAATTGTGTTTCATTGGAGAAGTCATCAAGATGGTACAAGTCTCAATTTCTATACCTATAAAGTAGCAGTGGAAGTATAACTATTTCAGGTTATTATGAGTGCTACAAATTGACAAATGTAAAGAAATTAATAATTATTCTCATAGAATAATTGTTATGTAAATTATAGTGATTAATAGCACTTTAAATATGAATATAGATTATCTGTACAAGTTTCTATCTAGGTGATCTCTACAAAGGATTAAAATACTCTTAAATTTTTCTGCTGCAAAATAGATCTTTCATTAATTTACTTAGGTAAAATACTGCATTTTTTTGTAAATAAGAGTTCTCAGAGAAGAGATCCATTATTCCGTTTCCTAGGAGTTTTATTTCCCTGTTGAACCCTGTGATTCCTGGGGTTAAAGCAACAGAATAAATTTGAAACAGTTACCCCTTACAATATACCATCACTAAAATAAGGACTTTGTATAATAGAAGTTTGTTATAGCTGAAAGAACCAAAAGCTTCAGGTACTATGTATTTTGAATTTTCTAGAGACAAAAATAAAATCTGGGGTTCAGAAACAAGAACACCGAGGAAACAAGAGAAAAATTAAAAACCACCTATTATACACTTAATTTAGTCTAACTTCAATCTTTCTCAACCTAAAACATTTCCCTAAAGTCATACTGTTTTCAGTCCTTATGCACCTGATAAATCATATGGGACAGTCAACCAGCAACCAGAAAACACGGTTTATGAAACGATGATTCAAATACATTCCAAGGATTGATGCAATGTCTCATGAGTTATTGAGAACATATATCTAGATCCCTAGATCACATGACAAACCTGAGCACAGTACTGGGATCACTAGAATAAGATCTTTGTATAACAGAAGTTTTTATAGCTGAAAGAACCAAAAGCTTCAGGTACCATGAATTTTGAATTTCCTAGAGAAAAAAACAAAATCTGGGGTTCAGAAACAAGAACACCAAGGAAACAAGAGAAAAATTGAAAAAAGTGCTATAATCTGAGCACTTCCTGGAATGGGCCAGAGGAACTTGAATCCCTGAAACTTTTCTGAAGCCAGTCTAGCAGAATCAGGGTCAGTAAAAAAAAATCATGCTTCAAAAACTAAGATATTGGAGAAGGCAGTATATTTTTACCTTTGGCCTGAAGTATACATGTATAAGCACATCTGCACATACATACTCAGAAAATAAGATTAAATATGTAGCATTACCAAACTTATAAAGCATTTAACATTTTTAAAAAGTGTAGAAGAGCAAAAAGAAAAAGGGGGCATGGGATAGGGGTTTTCTGGGGGCGGGAATGGGGAAAGGGGATGGCATCTGAAATGTAAATAAAATATCCAATAAAAAGATTAAATATGTAAAGAGACAAAGGAAACATCAGCACTGGTTCAGATATAGCAGCTATTTTAGAATTATCTATTGACAATTTAAAATGCCTGATGAATGTGGTGAAGTAATGGAAATGTGATATAACATATAAAAACACAGACACCTGTCTTAGTTTGTTCTGCCAAGAATGCCTTCCTTACCCAGCATGGAATGTGCATTATCAAAAGCAATTCATTTCTGTCTTAGGTTGGTAAGGCTCTGTGCAGAATATTACCCATCCTTGGCTTGCTAGCCTGTTAATTTAATAACTAGATCCTCAACCTAGAACTGACCCTAATACTTGCATGTAATTAAAAAGGTATAAAAGTATAAAGGAGGAGGGGGTGCGATAAGGGGTTTCTAGGGAGGGGAAATGGAAAAAGGGAATGGTGTCTGAAATGTAAATAAATAAAATAACCAATAAAAAAGAAAAAAGAAAACACAGAAGATGTAAACAGATTAAAAACTCAAAAGGAGTCAATTGATACATTAAAAACTCAAAAGGTCTCCATTACATTATGATGGATAACTTTTATTGAATAATGTATAATTTGTGATCCTGAAATTAGTCAATAAAAATTTCCCAAATGAAAAACAAGTTTATGTCAATACTTTTTAAATTATTCCACAAAAGAGATAGAAATAACATTGCCCAATTTGTTTTATGAGGCCCCAATGAGTATGATACCAAAACCACATAAAGACCCATCACAGAATGAATCATAGCCCTTTTCGTTCTTATGAACAAAGATACAAAATTCCAGGCTGGAGAGACAGCTCAGCAGTTAAGAGCAATGACCGCTCTTCCAGCAGTCCTGAGTTCAGTTCCCAGAAACCACATGGTGGCTCACAACCATCTGCAGTGGGGATCTGATGCCATCTTCTGGTGACATCTTCTGGGTCTGAAGACAGTGACACTGCACCCACATACATTAAATAAATAAATCTTAAAAAATGTTTGAGAAGGAAAAAATCATATATATGTGATTTATTTTTTAAAAAGTTACAAAATTCCCAATAAAATACACACAAACCAAACCCATATAAAAGATCATCCATTATGATTCTGAAAACTTCATCCCAGAGGCAAGTGGGTCAATAAATGTCATCAACCATATAAACCAACTAAAAGACAAAAAAACCACATGCTCATCTAATTATTTGCATAAAAATCCTTTGACAAAATCCACCATCCCATCATGATAAAAGTCCTGGAGAAATTGGGGATGCAAGGGACATTTTTGGAAATATTAAAGGCAGTATACAGCAAGCTCAGAGACAATATTACCTTCAATAGCGAGAAACTTCAAAGAACTTCAGCTAAGTTAGGAACAAGACAAGATTGCCTGTCTACTTTCTCCCTATTTATTCAATATAATGCTTTAAGTCTAAGCTAGAACAATAAGACAACTAAATGAGACCAAGGAGATATGAATTGGAAGGAAAAAGTCTAAGTATCATTACTGCTTGTTGGGTCTTTCAGAGGGCAGTCATGACAGGTCCCTTTTTGTGAGTGCTCCATAGCCTCAGTAATAGTGTCAGGCCTTGGGACCTCCCCTTAACCTGTTCGCCCTGTCACTGAAACTTTTTCCTCAGGCTCCTCTCCATTTCAATTCCTGAAGTTCTTTCAGACAGGAACAATTATGGGTCAGAGTTTTGGCTGTGGGATGGCAACCCCCTCCCTTGAATAAACTTGAAGAAGATATCAGAAGATGGAAAAATTTCCCATGCTCATGGATTAGTAGGAATAACATAAAAAGGGGCCATCTTAGCATAAGTAATCTTCGTACTAAATGCAAACCCAATCAAAATATCAACAGAATTTTTTTTTTTTGGTTTTTTCGAGACAGAGTTTCTCTGTATAGCCTTGGCTGTCCTGGAACTCACTCTGTAGACCAGGCTGGCCTTGAACTCAGAAATCCGCCTGCCTCTGCCTCCCAAGTGCTGGGATTAAAGGCGTGCGCCACCACCGCCCGGCAACAGAATTTTTTGTAGATCTTGAAACCATATTTAGCTTCCTATGCAATACATGCACACACAACAAGGATAGATCCAATAATCCTAAATAATAAATAATAAATAATAAATAATTTTTGGAAGTATCACCATCATTGACCTCAAATTGTACTATAGATCTATAATAATAAAATCAACAAAGTACTACCATGGAACTTTTATCAATGGAATCAAAATAAAGACCCCCAACATTAGTCTATGTACTTTTGGACAACTGATTTTTGATAAACAAAAAAATAAGTACTGCTAAAATTGATTAGCCACAGATAGAAGAATCTAAATAGATCCATACTTATCACCCTGAACAAATGCATAAACATAAAATCAGATATACTAAATCTAACAGAAGAAAAAGTATAGTATAATCCTAGACTCACTGGTACAAAACAGAGGCTTTCTGAACAGAACACCATTAGCAAGAAACTGAGATTAACTATTAATTAATGGGACCTCATGAAATTGACAAATGACATTATCATTCAGACAAGGTGGCAGCATACATGAGGAAAGATAATTTTTTTTAACCAACTCCAAATTTGATAGAGAACTAGTATCCAAAATATAGAAAGAACTCAAATAAAACAAATAAGAAAATTGAAACTGGGGTACAGACCTAAGCAGAAAATTCTCCAAAAAAAAAAAAAAAAAAAAAAGGTAAATGTCTGTAGGGTACTTAAATAAATGTTCAACCACATTAGCCACAAGAGACTCATTGGTTCTGAAAACATCATTTAGTGACAAGAGAAAACCAGAATTGAGTTACATATATTTGAGCTGTTGGTGAAAGTACTCCATGAGAATCTCCAAACAATCAAGGATGTTTACAAGGCCACAGAATATTATCAATAAATTAATAGCAATGCCCTATTACTGAAGACAACACTCAAACAACTCAATGAACATGGAGAAGTTGAGCTGGTGCCTACACAGAACCTTCTCCTCTATGTGCTTATATCTTTGGTATAAGAGGTACTCTACAAGTTACCAAAGGAGAAACATAAATGCAGCTATAAACCCTTTGATTTATGATTGTGATTTGTCTGCAAAATATGTTAGGGCAGTGGTGGTACAAAACTTGTGTGAGTAACCAACCACCATCCTATCTCTAATTTGACTTAAGGCCCACTCTGCTAGATGGAACCCATAACTCTCACTCTTCAGGTAACCATGAAAGTAAGACTAGATAGCCTGCACCTCCAGTAAAACAAAGTACCACTGCTCTAAACAGTGACAACAAAAAATCATAGCAATGAAATGACCCCTATTGACATTCTGCAATATACATATAGTCATTGCCTTCATCATCCATCATCATAGAATCTTCATCATGTAGCAGATGAAAACATCATCTGAATAATAATAAGTTAGATAATGGGTAATGTAAAGTAAATACACTCCTGTTCATTATATCTGGGAACAGCACAAAAGCACATTCTGAGAACAACCCATGTTATGGAGAAACAGGGGTTACAAGACTTTTTTCTTCTTACTTGGACTTGTACCATAAACCCTCAGAAGTCTGGACATGCACTTTCATTTATGGATCATGTTCAAACAAGTGATAGAATTTTTCTAAAATCATTGAAAAAGAAAGCAAACATGCCAAAAGTGCACTAATGTGTTAAATACCAAAGCATTCTACAAGCCAGCATATCACTCAAACTGCAGAAAACCAAGGCAGAGAAAATGCAAAAAAAGGATGTGGCACTATTGCCACAGACCTGATGCAAGGAACATGGTATGACCAGTAATTCAGAAAAAAAAATTATACAGCTGGAACATTCTGAAATCAATAAAATAATGTAAATATTTTTCTTATCCTTAATTTAACATAATAGTCTGTTCATAAATTAGCCAATTGGGTGATTATGCCTTGTAGATAAGAGAAATAAATTATACTAGGAAAGAAGATTTGAAAATACTCGTCAAAATTTTTGATCCAGAATTGTTCCTGTCTAAAGGAAATGCAGAGACAAAAATGGAGCAGAGACTGAAGGAAAGGCCATCCAGAGACTGGCCCAACTTGGGATCCATCCCATGTGCAGGAACCAAACCCAACACTATTACTGATGCCATGTTATGCTTGTAGACAGGAGCCTATCATGGCTGTTCTCTGAGAGGTTCTACCAGCAGTTGACTGAGACAGATGCAGATACTTATAACCAACCTTTGGTCTGAGGTCAGGGACCCCTATGAAAGTGTTTGGAAAGGACTGAAAGAGCTGAAGGGGATTGCAACCCCATAGGAAAACGAACAGTATCAACTAACCCAGACTGCTTAGAGCTTCCAGAGACTAAACCATCAACCATAGAACACACATGGGTTGGTCCATGCCCAGCGCTGCCCTGCTACATATGTAGCAGAGAACTGCCTTGTCTTGCCTCAGTGGGAAAGGATGTACTTAATTCTGTAGAAACTTGACGCCCCAGGGAAGGAGGATGCTAGCAGGTTGAGGTGAGAGTGGGTGGGTCGATGGGGGAGCAACCTCTCAGAAGCAAAGGGGAGGGAGAATGGAGTGAAGAACTAGTGGACAAGGGACCAGGAAGAGGGGCGACATTTGGAATGTAAATAAATAAAATAATTAATAAAAATATTCTTTTCATATGGTACTTGTACTATCCATATATTTATACAGTAATGTTTCCAACCACATTTAGATGAGTTCTAAATCTAAATGAAAACATCTCCAGAAATAGGCCAGTTTATCCAAATCCAAACTATTAGCCATAAATTTATGCACATTTGAGAAATATGAGCAACAATAAATATACTCAGAAGAATATGCTTATTGTTGTGTGTGTGTGTGTGTATGTGCATAATTGAAAAAATAGAGTTCATGGATTTGAGAGAATTGAGGGATATTGGAGGAGTTGGAGAGTTGAGAGAGGAGTGGCAATGTTATTAATAGAGAATTCATATATGACATTCTTAAAAAAATCATTAAATTTAAAATAGTCCAAACCAAATAATAATCTTATCTATAAGGTGACATAAGAAGGAAAACAGAGACTAGGGAAAATAAGAAGTGCAATTGTTATAAATTGTATATAAATTGTTCCACTAAAACCTAAGAAGCCAGTAAAAGAGGGAAGATGGGGTAAAAAAGATTAAGAAAACATAAAAACAACAAATAAACTAAATGTAGAAGCTACTTAAGTTTGTTTAATAACAACTTATCAAAAAATGGTCTGCAATGGACAATTAAATGATAGCAACTGATGTATGTATCCTAATAACATCAAACATGAGGTATTTTGCTTTTACTTGACGGTGAACTTGCTCCCTTTGAAATTTTGTACTGACTCAGCAAAATGCAGCAAACTAATGTTAGAAAAAAACAAAAATAATTAGAAAGGTTGATAAAAGAAGAAACAAATATATGGTTCCTAAGAGAAACTCATTTAAAATACAAATATAGATTATATTTAGTAATTAAAAGGGAAAGAGTAATAACTACTATGCAGAAGAAATTAAAAAAAAGCTGGAGTAACTATAATTTCTAAAGCCAATTTCAGGAGAACCAAAATTGAATTATCAATTTCATTTAAAAATGTATGATGTATCTTAAAGTACATGTACCAGATAGCAGTGTTAAATTATGTGAGAAAAACTGATATAATTTAAAGGAAATAAATGAATCTACTCTTGAATCCTTATCACCTACCTAGAAGTAATTGACACATCCAGAAGATGGACATAATTGAGCTGAGCAGGACAATTAAACAACTGAATTTAATAGACATTTCAAATTACTTTATCTAATAGCATAATAATACATAGTTTTAAATTCACAGGGGACATCACCAAGATAAACATAGTATGGACCATAAAATCCACATTAACAAATTTAAAGAAATAGAATCTTATAAATGCATCATTTAGGAAATAGTGTCTACTCTATTGCATGTGAACAGCTACTTATTATAGTGTAAGCCTATCAGATTGATTAGCACATTACCTCAGATTAGACAGTGAGTGCTCTTATCACCAAGGTCTCTTTCCCAAAAAAGCACATTAATGGAGACATGAGAGAATAGATACATCAGCAGGCATGCTACCAGCTACTCATGCTACTTCAGATTGTAGTGTTCTGTCTTCTGGGAATATTCAGAAGCAAGGAATGTCATGATTCTTATTTAGAAACACAGTGTGCCAGGTAGACTGACCACCAGATTCTATCTGAATGTTCTTCTACACAAATATACATCAAATGAATCCAAACTAACTTCAAAAGAATCAATAAATAATTTTGTACTAATTGATGAAATTAAAAAAAAAAAAACTTCCATTTAAATGAGTAATAGAAGTGAAAACTGATCCTTTAACAAGATTGATGACATAAATCTCTTACCAGGTTAAGGAAAAGAAAAGGGACATGTTTTTATAATATTAGAAAAGGGTACTGATCTCATGTATATTAATAAGGTAATAGAACATACTCTGAACTATTATATATTTTAATATTGTAGATAAAACTTCTTGAAAGATATACTTTGGCAATTATCTAACAAGAAGGATGAAATGATCTCAATGGTATATATAATACATTAAAGAATTAAATATATAATTTGTAATTATCAGTCTTCCAAAACATAGGATACCAGGTCAAGATGTATTCACAGGAGAATATTAGATATTAAGGAAGAATTTACAACAGGTATCTATAAATTCTTCTACAACATAGAACTAAAGGCACATTCTAATATATTCTCTGAAATAAGCATTACTCAGATGACAAAAACTGAATAACTTCACAATTGAAAGGAATTAGACCTCAGCTTCTCTATAAAAGCAATACAAGAATCTTCAACAGTTTATAAAAGTGTATTCTGGAAATATAAAAATGGTATTGATTGGGAAAGATAAACTTGTCTTTCCCAAAGTGACATTCTTTGTAAATAGAAAAACAGAACAAAGATATAATATGTTCCTTAGACTAAAAAGGCAAGATTTCAGCATAATAAAATAAAATCAGTTGCTTTCCTTCAATATACTGTTTTGATTTAAAATAAAATTGAGTTATTTATTTATAAACATAATAATGTGTATAAACACAAAAATAAAACCATTGATGAATTGGAGTTTTGTAAAATTGAAATCTCTGTAGAACACACAATTAAGAACTATAAAGAAATGCCATAGAGTGGAGTTCTATTTTTCCCCAAATACATATATGCTAAAAACTGATGGAAAGTATATATCTATATAACCATATATAAACCATATATATATATATATATATATATATATATATATATATATATATATATTTAAACATAAAACATAGACATACACATAAACAGAAACTTCAATAAATAAAATAACTGTGTTAAAGGAAAAATAAACTTACCAAAGCAATTTTGGCATCATATGTGTTTAGAAATTTGTAAATTAAAATGACATTTCATTATGCATATATCATAATATGTAAAATCCAAAACTCTCTCAAACATATCCTGCTTATACATTTGTCAATGATAAGGAAAATGCTTTGATACCGAATAAAATTGAAACCAGCAGAGTCACTTAGAAGTCATTTTTTGACCCATCTTATAATCCAAATAAAGTTTTTCATATTTGTCCAAATTAATGTGAAACATGTACCAACACAAATACCTACACATCAAAGCTTGGAATAGCTTTATATTTGCTAAATATTGAAAGCAAACAAAATATACTTAAATAGGTAAATGGGTCAAAAAACTATGATAATAACTATGATAATAATTGTTCTGGAACAATTAAAGTAAAAATATATGACCTATTCTGATTGATAAAAGGTAAAATCTCAGGGTCATTTTGATTTGCATTTCTATGATTACTAAGGACTTTGAGCATTTCTTTGATTAGTGCTTCTTTGTCATTTGGAAATTCCTCTGTTGATAATTCTCTGTTTAGCTCTATACCCTAATTTTGATTGTGTTCTTTTGAGAATGGAAATATGAAACCTCAGGGGATGGGAGGTTGGGGGAACCTCTAGAAAGTAATGGGTCTTGGTAGATGAGAGACTCTCAGGACTCAAAGGACCTTAGATTAAATGTCAAACAGTGAAGAGAGGGAACTTGTAGAGTTCACCTCCAATAAAAAAGACAGGGCATCAATGGAGAGATAGGGCTGCCATCCCACAGTCAAAAATTCTTACCCAGAATTGATCCTTTCTAAAAGACTGCAGGGACAAAAATGGAGAAGAGACTGGGGGAAAAGGGCTCTAGTGACCAGGTCAACTTGGGATCCATCTCAAGGGGAGGCTCCAAGGCCTGACACTATTACTGATGATATGGTGTGCCTAGATACAGGAGCCAAGCATGGGTGTCCTCTGAGAGGCCCAACAAGCAGCTGACTGAGACAGAAGCAGATATTTATACCCAACCATTGGACTAAAGTCAAGGAACTTTGTGGTTGAATTATGGAAAGGCTGGAAGAAGTTGTGGAGGAGGTCAACCCTATAGGAAGATCAGCAGTCTCAACTAACCTGGACCCCCATGATCTCTCAGACACTGAGCCACCAAACAGGCAGCCTACATGAGCTGATCTGAGGCCCCTGACACATATATAGCAGAGGATTCCTGGGTCTGGCCTCAGTGAGGGAAGATGTGCCCTCAAGAGACTTGAGGCCTCAGGGAGTGGGGAGGCCTGGTTGAAAAGATGGAACATCCTCTTGGAGTTGGGGCAGGAGGAACTGGATGAGGAACTGGGAGGGGAAACCAGGAGGGGAGCAAAGGCCGGAATGTAAAAACTTAAACATAATTAATACACACACACACACACACACACACACACACACTAGCATTCTTTATATAGATTTGAATAAGTGTTATATGCACGTTAGTAAGTGCAAAACAAAGCATCTGAAAACACTAAATAATGCATGAGTCTAACTTTATGACATTAGGAAAATAGCAAATCTACAGAGACAGAATAAAGTTTAGTAGCTGCCAGAGGTTAAGTGGAATAGAATGTTTAAGAGAGAAAAACAGTGCATTTTGAAGTATCGAAATCATTCTGTATGATACTAGAACCATAGACCCACGATATTATGCATTTTAATACTTATGGATGTATAATTCAAAATTTGACTTCTAGTATAAACTAAGTAATTTGATGAATAATAATGCTTGTTGATAACCATATACTACAGTAATTCAGGATACTAATAAAAAAGTTAGTTGTGCAGGGACTGTGGGGCTACTGTATAGCAAAATTTGTTTGCTTGTCTATTCTGAAAACCTAAAGGTACAAATAATCTTAATATTTTAAATTGAGATAGAATTGCATAGCTATCCCCCATCTATTTGTGTGTATGAAAACATAAATACAACATGCTTAGTCTGTTTTTGTTAGTGTATATATGGTTTCTTGGATTACCACTCTGCATTGGACAACCAATGAGTTTCACTACTGGGAGAAGCAACAAATTCTTTAACAAAGTTAGATTTTAATTTTAAAAATTGCTGTGTTGTGTTGTGTTATGCTGGGTTAGTGATGCAATTCCCAAGAAAGTCCATTATGTGAGGTGATGCTATGGTGAGTTCCATCTGTAGAGAAATACAAATAGTACTGTATATCTACAGTGAAGAATATGTGAAATAGCAGAACGAAAAATTCAATGAACAAACTCAAGGAAGTTGTATGTTATGGTAGTGTAGAAATTAATCACTGGAAGTTTACAAATTGGAGTGAAGCTGTAACTGAAATGGCTTAAGAAGAACAGCCAAAGATATTGGGAACTGTTATTGAAGGGAGTACTGTCTGATATCACTATAGAAATAAAAAAAGTTCAATAGAAATCAACAAACATGACTTTAGACAAATTGATGTAAGATTTAGATGAATAATTGGAGTACAATTGAAGTTTGTTCCCTTCATGGTCAGGAAGAGGAGGTGTATCCATTTATATAAGAATGTTATGAGTTGCTAAAATACGAAGGTATAGCAGAAAAGTTGCTGATAATAGCTTGCATTAGGTCCTTGTGGTTAGCAGGAATGAAAAGACACATTCTGATGATTATTTTTTAAACTCAGATTTTTCTTCATCACATGTTATATATACATAGCTGGCACGTGAATTAAATAAACCACAGTGCTATCATGATTTATACTGTTGATGTGTTTTTATTTAATGGTTCCAGCTTTAGCAAAAGGTTGACCTAAGTAATTCAATATTTGCATATGCTTTGCATGTGTAACTAATGTCAGGGTCACTTTTAAACTGGCCTCCAATATAAATATTAGCTTAGAGTCTGAGGAATTTTAGCCAATTGACAATTAGGTATTGCAGGTCAGGATCTAAAAGTGTGACTCTTAAGTCCTTCGTGGTTACTTGAAATATTTGGTGAATTGTATTTCAAAACTGCCAATGAGCTATTAAATTCTGTTTGTAGTTTGCATTTAGTTTGCATGTCAATTGGATTTCAAGTAAGCATATTTCTTGATGTGGCCAGATGGTGTCTGGGTTATGTTGAATATCATTTAAAAATGAGAAAAGATCATTACATGATTAAAGGAAATAAAAATTGAACTAAATCTTATTAAAGATTTTGAGACTTAAGGAAGGCATTGATAACAACTTTTAATACACAGGTTTTTTGATTAAAATATTGTGACTATATTACAAGAATCAAGGTTTAAAATTATTTTTAATTTTGTAATTAAACTGTTTAAGGTTATCAATGCTTATTATATGGAATATTAGATAAATATTTTAGGATAAAGATGAATCTTAATAACTATCATATATTTCTTACTATTCCATCATATAAAATACATGATTAGTAAGGAATTTAAATGCATGAAAATACAAATAATTTTATATGACTGACAAGAAATTTCTACTTTAAGAGTTTTCACATACATGAGAGATTGTGTAACCTTTATGTGTTTAGTTTATTTCACTTAGAACAATATTCCTCAGAATTATAAATATGAGGAGAAGATGATTATGTGTGTTTGTTGGCCACATTCAATACATCATTATAATGTCACTTTTTTACCCATAATTATACAAATATGTTCATATATCAATTTATAAATGCTTAAAAAGGAATTTCAGAAACAATAACTTCCAGTAGATTGTTATAGATTACACACAAATGTATTAGAAAAACTCATCAATTGAAATTAAAACTTATTTTTGCTATTCCTCTGGGAAAAAAAAACTAAATGCAATTTAGTGAAGTATTCCATCTGAAGTCAATGTTAGTCTTTGCTGGTGATAACTTAATAATCCCAAGAGAAACATTTGATAGCTAGTACATTGATGTCGTAAATTGTTTCTGAAATGCACTTAAATGTTGAATGCTATAATATGGATAGGGACCCTTAATATATCTTATTTAACACATAGTCATAAAAAGTACAAAACATTCCCTTTCTTGACTTTGATGTATTATTTAAATGTCTACGCTTCTTTTAGCCCTGGGGCATCTCTCATGTCTGCATTTCATAGCTGTCTGCCACACAAACATTAGGGACAGGTGTGTTTATTATTTATGAAGTCTTTAAAACTGCAATGGTCACAAGTGTTGCAAGACCATACAATCCGGACTTGTGTTTTATTATCTTATGTTCTCATTGCACTTCTCAACAGCTTTAAATTAACCATCACAATCAAATCCAGAAGTCACATCTCAAATAAACTACTTCTTCTTCTCAGCCTCTATCTAAGTTGGATTTCATTTTAAATTTTTATGTCAAATATACACATTCACAGAGTGGGAGACAAGTGTTACCTATATCATGTGGTTGAGTGATAGTATTACTTCTATTACTGGTTTGATAAATTGGACATCAGTGTCAGCTGAAAATATTCCTGAAACTCTCTGAAAGAATGCCAGACAGGAAAATAGACTGATATTATGTTACTATAGGTAGGATCAATATGAGTGCTGTCTATAACATTTTCATAAAACATTATAAATTGTAAAGTAGGCAATGCTGTTTTAGATCATATGTTTAAAAACATTATGTCCGAAATACTATAGAAGAAAAATTAAAAATACATTTTAAAATGCTAATGTTCACCTGTTAGTCTAACTTCATCTTGCATTTCTTCAAAGACACTTCTAAATTCAGACAACTTAATAAGTAGTAAGTAGACACTTATTTTAGTTTGCAGCATTTTACCTAATGACATGTCTGTGACTATCACAAGTAGAATGCATAAGAGTTTAGAGTTATTCCTTAAGATATCTAAAACACTTGAAAATTATTTCAAATTGCAAAAAAAGGCATTGAATTACTGGCAATATAAACAATATTGACATTTGCTATTATGATGGAAATAAGGTTAGTACTTTAGCATGATACTTATTTTTTTATTAACAAAGATATAAAATTGGAGTTATAAGCATTTCTTTTATTGACATATTTTCTTTAATAATTTGAAACTCAGGCAATCTGTATTCTGCCTGACTCACTCACCTATTTAAATCTGTTAAAGAAAGTAACACACCAGAAACTATGTGAATATCAAAAGATTCTATTGATAGTATTGATGGCCCAAAATGTTGCTATTGTGCAATAAAAAAATCTAAAATGCTATAATAATGGACAAGAATGCTTTAGAAAATCTTCCTTGTGCCATTATGTAAATATTTTAATATGTACTGTCTCTTTTAGGTCTGGATCTCCCATTTATGATGATGCCTCATCCCCTACTTCCAGTCAGCTTACCTCCTGCATCAGTTGCCATGGCAATGAATCAGATGAATCATCTCAATACTATTGCCAACATGGCTGCTGCAGCCCAGATTCACAGTCCACTCTCCAGAGCTGGTGCTTCTGTTATAAAGGTAGGAATCACTATTTGGAAGAAGACGAGGGTATTAATTGCATACAAACTTTGATAAATATCAGCAGTACCACTAAATCTTCAGTACTAACACATAGATAATTGACTCTATTATTATGCAGTATTTTTATGTCTGGTTTCTGACTAGGCCTGCTAGGCTTTGTTATTGTTCGGGTTTGTTGTCTTTCTACTGCCACAGATCTCCTTTTTACTCAAATCTTGTGTCTTGAAATCAAGTGCCCTGTATATAGGATGTACAGCCAAACTAATCACAGGGAGAACTGTTATGTAAAACACACTCCCATTTGTGAGATGATGTGATGCAACATTGTGCACCTTTTTGAAATGAAAATTGTAAGGTAGTCTTTACTGTACAGTATTTATACTCAGACCGGCTTTGGTCCCAGTTCTAGTTTGCCACCGATTGATTAAACCGTCTGAAATATAAGTCTCTCTCTTGAATGTATTTTAATTGTAAAATGAATATCACAGTAATTTTCTATTCTACTTGACTAACTAGAGATAATATGAACAAAATATTTGTTAAAACCAGTAAAGCATAGCTAGGGAAATTGGTCAGTCACTGAGGCACTATCACCCAACCATAAAGACCTGAGTTCAGATTGCTAACACTATATAAAAAGCTAGCCATTTTCATACAGTTCTATAACCCTAGCATTGGCAGGGTAGACACAGCCAGATCTATAGTGAATGATGTCCAATTATTCTAGTCTGTCAAGCTAGGAGAAAATGTTTTCTGATATCAGAAAATGTATTAGAGTTGATGGACTGGAAAAGTGATTTTTTTTAATATAGTCTCATATATTTCAGTGGTCATGTAAAAATATCCTACTTGTTTGAATATTTTCACACGAATTTAACTAAGAATTACAATCACTTTTGTGAACAAATTGTCCAAAGACATTGCTTAAAAATGAATAGACTCCGTGGTTTACAGCACTTGTAACTCTTGCAGAGGTGTAAAGGGCCTAGGTTGAGGTCCCAGCACCCACATTCAGATTCATACTACCTTTGGGAGCTTGGCAGTGTTGGTGTGTGCCTTTGTTCTCAGCATTGGGAGGCAGAGGCAGGTGGATCTCTGAGTTCAAGGTCACATTTCTTTATTTACAGTCATAAAATAACTTTTGATAGATTAACACAATATATTTAAATAACTGTTGTTCATTGTTTTATAGAATGTCTGAATTAAACTAATTATTTCTTCAAAACTATATTATCACAGATTTTAGTATTTTTATACAGAAATACAGAAATAGGCTGGACAAGGCAACCTAGTAGGAGGAAAAATTTCCCCAAAGCAGGCAAAATATTCAGAGACAGCCCCTTCTCTCACTATTAGCAGTCCTGCCAAAACACTAAGCTATATAACTATAACATATATGCAGATGACCTAGTACAAACCCATACAGGCTCCTGTTGGCTCTGTCTCTGTGAGCCACTGTGAGCACTGATTAGTTGAACCTGTGGCCACTGTTATTGTCATGTCCTTGATCCTTCTGGCTACTGTGATCCTTCTTCCCAATCTTTCACATAATCAATTTAAAACACAAATAAATATCAAAATTTGATACAAAAATACTGGATTAGGATAAGTTACAAAATGCGGTATTCTTAATTTTACTAAAATTCATAAAATATTTGCAAAGTTCATATACTCATTTAAAGTTTGTTGCCAACTCTATGCTTACAATTTTACTAGAAAATTTTGTTTGTCTCCAATTTTGAAATTCCTTAAAATGAATATGTATATGTGTTGAATAGAAATTAATGAGAAAGGAAGCTATGAACTTGATAGCAGTAGGGGGACTGGGGAGGATGAAAGGATAACAGGTAAGGGAACAATAATGTGATTATTTTACAGTCTCAAAAAGAGACCATTGAAAGTTATGGGATGCCAACAATTGTGGCTGTGTCTTTCTAGAGTATATGTATTACTTTCATATTTTTACACTGTATGTTTGGTTGTTTGAATGCTTATAGATTCAGATGAGCATGCCATTTAGTGTATTTATATAAATGTCCTACAAACTTAGTCAAATTATGTTGAATATTATATACAAATCAAAAAACCTCAGATTACTATCAGTAATTTACAAGTTTAGTTTTCTAGCTCCCTTATTTGAGCCATTATCCAATAATGTTCCTGGAAATCAACTCTCAACATCACCACCACCATCACCACCGCCACCACCACCACCAGCAACAGCAGCAGCAGAACAAGAAAAACAACAACAAACCAAAAAATCAATTCTACTGAAATACATATCTTAATTTCTGTAACACACAAATATTCTCACCAAGACTGATTCCATGCCCCTACTAGTAAACAACTAAATCATAAAATCACAAAATTTAACATTGACCCAGGAGGAGTAGGTTTCAACAGAACACATTTGTATTAAAGCCTTCCAAATAATATGAAAGCTTTTGCAAACACCTCTATGTCAAATTCCTGAATGTTCGTTAAGCTAAACAAAAATAAATTTTCCAACCTGTTTACTTATCCATTTGTATTCAAAGTGCCAGGAAACATAACAAACTAAAAGTTTGGGAAATCTTCAAAAAAGTAATAAGCAGTTTGATTATCAGTTTAATTTATGCCTAGCTCTTTAACACAAAATGACCTCAATATTAAAAATAAGATGGACAGAATTAGATTTGAACCATGTTTTTCAAATTATGTAAATATTTCTACCACAGTGTTAAAATGTTGTTTTCTTCCCCCCAAAAGAGGAAAACCATAGTTTTTTTATTATTTTCTTTTTTATTGGATATTATATTTACATTTCAGATTTTATCCCCTTTACCCCATTCCTCCCATCACCCAGGAACCCCTTATCACATCCCCCTCCTCCTGCTTTTATGAGGGTATGCCCCCACTTACCCCCCACTCCCACCTCCCCACCCTAAAATCCCTTCCACCCTCAGTGTTCAGCCTTCATGTAACCAAAGATCTCCTCTCCCACCTATGCCTGACAGGGCCTTCCTCCCCTACGTATACAACTAGAGCCATGGGTTCTTCCATATGTGCTCCCAGGCTGGTGGTTTAGACCCTGGGGAGCTCTGGTTGGTTGGTATTGTTGCTTTCCTCATGGGGCCACCAACACTTTCAGCTCCTTCAGTCTTCTCTCTAACTTCTCCATTGAGAACCCTTGATGAAATCAATGGTTAGCTGTGAGCATCTGCCTCTGGGTATGTCAGACTCTGGCAGACCTCTAAGGAGACAGCCATATTAGGCTCCTCTCAGCATGTACTTCCTGACATCCATATCAGCATCTATTTTTTGTGACTGCACATGGGATGTATACCCAGGTGGAATGGTCTCCAGATGGCCCCTCCTTCAGTTTCTGTCCCACACTTTGTCTTCATATTTGTTCCCTTGGGTATTTTGTTAACTTCTTCTAAGTAGGAACTAGGCATCCACACTTCTTCTTCCTTCTTCATGAGCTCCATGTGATCTGTTAGTTGAATCTTGGCTATTTCAAGCTTTTGGGCTAATATCCGCTTATGAGTGAGTAAATACCATGTGTGTTCTTTTGTGATTGGGTTACCTCACTCAGGATGAGTTCTTGGACATATAAGGAAAAATACATTTACTGTTTTTGATTGATTTCTTCAGTTGCATGGATGACATTATTATTGTTGTTGTTATTGTTATTATTATAATTATTATTCACTTACATCCTGTTCAATGCCCCCTCCCTGTCACTTTCTCCCAAAATCCTTCCCACATTTCCCCTCCCTTCTCCTATGCACAGGTGAGGATCCCCAGTATATCCTCAACCCTGGCACTTCAAGTCTCTGAGAGGCTAGGCAGTTCCTCTACCACTGAGGCCAGATAGGGCAGCCCAGCTAGAAGAACATATGCCACAGACAGACAATAGCTTTTGAGATAGCCCTGCTCAAGTTTTTCAGGACCCACATGAAGACCAAGCTACACATCTGCTGCATGCGTGTGGGGAGACCTAGGTCCAGCCCGTGTATGTTCTTTGGGTGGTGGTTCAGTCTCTGAGAACCCCAAGGGTCTAGGTAAGTTGGCTCTGTTGGTCTTCCTGTAGAGTTCTTATTTTCTTCTGGACCCATAAAACTTCCTTTTATTCTTCTATAAGAGTCTCCAATCTCCATTTACTGTTTGGCTGTAGATGTTGTACTTATTATTATTATTATTATTGTTAATCATTCCATTCATTTACATCTCAAATGATATCCCACTTCCCAGTTACCCCCTCCACCCACCCCCATTCCATGTTATCCCACTTCCTGGTTACTCCTCTACCACACACCCCCATCCCACATATGCCCTCCCCACTCCCTGTAACTCGTTGCTTGC
Source organism: Arvicanthis niloticus (assembly GCF_011762505.2). Lineage (NCBI taxonomy): Eukaryota > Metazoa > Chordata > Mammalia > Rodentia > Muridae > Arvicanthis > Arvicanthis niloticus. The sequence goes on from NC_047679.1 coordinate 65,464,062, forward strand.
AAGAGTAGGTACTTGTTACATGTTGTTATTTCAATTTTAATCAATTAATGAAAATGAATTTCATGATTCCTCATTTGTAATTAGACACATTTCAATTATTCAGCAACAACATGTTATGTGGGGCTAATATATTAGGTGATAAAAAACAAGTAAGAGTTCTATCATTGCAGTAACTTTTATTGGCTTGAACCACATTCCACAGTGCAGCTGAAAAGTCCAAAACTATCAATTATCTTACAAAAATAAACAGTAAATTTATTTAAAAATCAATGTGAGAGGCCAAATGAGATTGGCCAGTGAGAGAATATTTTCTGCCAAACCTCATAATCTAAGTTCAATGCCCAGGATCTTCATGCTGTAAAGAGAACCAATTCTCTGAACTCTATCTGCACTACATCTCTGTCTGTGTCTCTGTCTCTCTCTTAAACACATACACACACACACACACACACACACACACACACACACACACACACATACCAAGTAAGTGAACAAATATATGGTTAAAAAGAAATACATATCAACCTGTGTATTTCAGTTAGCCATGTGGTTGGTAAGAAAAGAGAGTCTTTGCTATATATTACTATTATTTTTGTTATTGTCAATTTCAGTGTAGAGTGAACATTTATTTAATGATTAGAAAAAATTAATGTGTTTAAATGAGTATATTTTTTCCTTGGTGTGTTATACTTCTTGAGAATCTGTGAACAAATGTCTTCTCATTACATATAGGGCCCCTGTGACATGGCAAAGAAGTGCTTCCTCACAATTCTAAGTTACTGAACCAGTATGTTTACTGGAGTTACTTTCAAGAGTACTGGTATGGTTAGTTAAGTAACTCAGCATGGTTGAAAAATCACAAATGCTTCATTCCTGGTATTTCCTGTGTACTTTGCAGGCAGTTCTGTTGACTGAATGGTCTTCCTTTCCTTGCAATTTTATTACTTATGCAACCTTAGGGCGAAGACTTGTCAAGCTTATAGATTTTAAGAGATTCCTGAGCATTGTAAGTTTTACTTCCTGAGTTTTTATAAGCCCCTATTCTCCCTCTAGGTGGAATATTTCAATTTGGGAGAAATAACCACACAATACCCTTCTCCTTCGTCTTGATCTTAAATTCTTTTTTCCCTTTCTTTTGTGGTGTTTAGTGAGCCTTAGATGGGGTAATGTAGATGTCTGATTATTTTCTTCCATAAGAACATCATGGCACTGCAATAGTCATTTTTTCTTAGGGGTATAAGTAGATATGAGTCTCTGCAATGTACCACAAATCACTGAAGAAAGTAATTGCTCCCCATAACTGACTGAAGCTGGCAGCAATAGTAGATTTTGGACATAAATGCAAATGTCTAGAAGAAATTTTCACAGACATATAACCTGCAATTAATAGCAGTTATTTCTGCACTAAGATCTATGACTACCCTACTCATAAGCCTTTGCTCTACCTTACAATAATACTAGATTAGGGTTGTACCCTGTGAAGGGGACTATAGGTCCAATTGGAAAGGTTTTGTCTAATTTTTTTTAATATCCTGCCATTGTTATACCAACAGGCATATCTTGTCTGACATTTTAATAGTGTATCACATGGATTTTCCATTAGGACTATTGACAATAAGTCTACAACAACATGGAAAATACATCCTTGTACTTTGAAAAGTAGCCAGCAGTGGGGAAACTTGATATACCTATGTCCTGCATCCAAAGGATGCTTTGATTTTTAGCAGTAGACATTTACATCCTAATACAGTTATGAGTCCAACAACTGTGACAATAGCCTCAACTTTTTCCTTCGTCAATAGGATTGTTTTAATTTGATTTTTAAGTGTTTTAGAAATTCATTAAGATACAGTGTGTTTGTCATATCCATCTTCCATTTCTAACTTCTTCAAGATTTCCTCAACCATGTCCTCTTCCAATTTCATGCCCTCTTTTGTTAAAAATAAATAAATCTATGGAATCTGATAAGTCTTTGTATATTTCCATGAGAATGGGATCATGTACTAGAGCATGAGCAACATAGCAGAGACCACATCACTAAAGGAAATTGGCTCTCCTTCCCTTAGAAGCCATTAGTTCCCAATATCTAGGCTTCAAGAGACTTTTGTGTCTCTATGATGGCATTTTAATAGACTCTAACTTTTAAAATAAAATTATAGTATATTTTCTTTATTTACATTTCAAATGTTATTCCCTTTCCCAGTTCCCCCTTGAGCCCCCTATTCCATCCCCTCCCTTGCTTCTATGAAGGTAATCCCCCACCCACCCACTCCTGCCTCCCTACCCTTGAATTCCCCTACACTGGGACATTGAGCCTTCACAGAACCAATGACTGCTCACAGCCAACCATTGTATTGAGCCCGGAGTCCCCATTGGGGTCCCCAGTGGTGGAGTTTGAGAAAGGACTGAACGAGCTGAAGGGGTTTGCAACCCCATAGGAAGAACAATAATATCAACCAACTAGAACTCCCAGAGATCTCAAAGACTAAATCACCAATCAAGGAATACACATGGAGGGAACCATGGCTCCAGCCACATATGTAGCAGAGGATGGCCTTGTCAGATGGACTCTGTTTTATAAAGACAAATACAGCTGCTTTGTGCCCATAAGCAACAGTCCTGTCATGTCTAGAAGACACTGTTATTCAGCAGTCTTCTCCAAATTCTGACTCTTTCAGTCATTCTTCCCCAACTTCCATGATGAATCCTGAGTTTTGGGAAATACTGTTTGTAAAACTGCAAGTCCTGTTTTGTCTGAGCACTCCAAATGCTCATATTTTCTGTACTTTGACCAGTTGTGAGTCATTAACCTCCATCTACTGTAAGAAGCTGCTCTGATGAGGAACAGGAGCTCTACAAATTTATGAATGCAGAGATGACTGTTTAGAAAAGAATCTGGTACTATATCCATCAAACAAAATATAGCTATTCTTAAGGATTCATCCTTCATTTAATCTAACACATATGTGAATTCTGGAAGTACCTTTTACCACCCTTACAGAATACATAACTTTAAACACTTCAGCTTCTTATACTGTTCTGCCAGATGCTTTTTCAAATCTCTTACACACTCAACATTTTACTTTCCATGTAATGAAGCTTTTCACGGGAGACATAGACAAACCTTAAAAAGGGTCCAAGAATGTTCTAGCTGATACCAGAGGTCAGCAACTAAAGACATACTAAATAAACACATCAACATGGTCTAATGCAGCATGAATAGATTCTATGACTTGTTTGAATTGTTCATTAAAGAACAATATTAGGTATGGCAGTGTGAATGGCAGGTCTCATCATATTAAGCTCTCTATAATCTGTAATCATTTTTCATGAGCAATCCAGTTTCCTTATCCTGGGGTGCTACCTGGGGCCTCTTTCATATGCCTATGTCCAATCATGATGGGCTCAGTGGGGACTGCTCAAGCTGCTTGGCTTGGCACAGGGCCTAGAGGCAATAAGCTAATTCTCTTGCCTTCTGTGGCTGTCAGTCTGAAGAAATCTTGGGTCTGACAGTGTGGTACTCTGCAGTGGATCAAACTGGAACCTTTCCCTTCGACACAATTTCTAAGAGTTTCATGTGCTGAATGAACAATTCCAGTATATCTTTCTAAAGGAAAGAAATGAACAAATTTTTCTATATGCACATGACTTATGTGGCACAAGATTAATCTTTAAAATTTGCACTGTTCTATCACTTATCACATTTATGAACTGCTATGTAGATATAAATTCTTATTGAAAATTAATAGCACAGTTTTCCTTTCTGTAAGCTTTTCCCTAATTCCAGCTCATCAAAAGACATGACATAATTACTTTCAAGAAATGCAGAAAAACTGGAGTTTAGATTTTTATGTTGCTTTCTTTTTCAGATTGCATAGCACACTATGAAACCAAATTACATGTAAGACTAAGTAATGCAAAATGGTCTCCTACTTAATAATGATCATGCCCCACCACTGGGATCAAAAACAACATTAATCACTTAGCAGTCCCTAAAATACTGTTCAATTAACTTCTTGCTTTTTAAACTATTTATTGATTCTTTGTTGAGTTTCACATGATGTACTCCAGTTCTGCTCATCTACCCATCCCTTCATATTAGCCGTTAGCTCTTACAACAGCCCCCCAAATGAAACTCATAAGCAAACAACAAAACCCAAAGCATGAACAATATCTCATTGTGATAGCTGTAGTATGTCACAGTGTGCCCCTTTGTCCACATATCTTCACTTTCAAATGTTCATTTCAATGAGTCTTTAGTTTAGTTTGACTTCTTCAGCTTCTGTGACACCATCAATATTGGATCCTCATTTGGGACTTCTCCAGGTTATCCTGTTGTTGTCCCATGTCATGGAGATCCTACAGCTTTGGAACTGCAGGACTGTCCCTTTCACAATTTCCAAGGCTGCCATTGACAGGAGCCAGTGTCAGCTCTCCTGCTCTCATACCTTCAGGGCTAGCTTACCATGACTATGCTGCTAATTGATCAGGCTCCACTTTTCCAAGTGCTATAGTCTGTGAGGGGCTGGGACAGCTATGCTCCAGGCTGGCTCTCTAGAACCTTTGCCATCAGAGCTAGCTAGCTCTACTATATTGCCCTGGTGTGATGCAGGGTCCTCTCTCCAGAATGCTACAGCAAGTGAGAGGGCCAGAGCTATCTCTCCTGCTTTTATAAACCCAGGGTCAGCACTCATGGCTACTGCAGGTAGCAATAGGGGAAGAGAGAGGAATCACCCCTGCACCCACATCACTCTGTGCCAGACAAATGGGGTGGCTAACTCTCCCATGCATTTACCCTCTAGGCCAGCTCACCTGAGCCCCCTTCTAAAAGGCCAGCTCTACAGGGATACCCAGACAAGGTATAGGGCCTGTCTCCTTGAATGCTGCAGTTTGGACAGAGCCAACTGACCAACTATTATGACTCCAAGGCAAGTTCTACAGATTGACGCAGGTGGAGTGGGTAAGAGAAAGAGCATCATCACCCTCGCACCCATACCACCTCCCGGCAAATCAGTGGTGGAGTCAGCTCTCATTGGCTGTATCCTCAGGGCTGGCTAACCTACTACCACTGCCCTGGGCCAGCACTACTGTGTTGCCAAGGCAAGATGCAGGGACCAATTTCCTGAGTGCTGCAGCTGGAGTAGGACAGGGCCAGTTACCCTGCCTTCATGACTCCCCCGGGTCAACTCTCCAAACTGCTGCAGGTCTTAAGGAGCAAAGTTGGGGTGGGGGGCATGAGGCCAGTCATAAACAGTTGCTAGATATCCATGTAGTCCCTGGAAGCAGCCTCATCCAGGGACATTGCCATGTTTGGTAAAAGAGCCATGGACATCATAATTGATCGCTGCTGCTGCATAGCCATGGGCTCAGACATGGGCCACAGTAGCAGCCTGGGATAGGACTTCACCATGGTCCCAGGTGGTAGGGATGGCTACACACAGAAGTCCACTCATCTCCACCCTCAAGTCTTTATTTCTGTCTCTCTTCATAAAGCTCAAGCTGCTCCACTTCTCTTTCCCATCTTGCTTTAGGAACTTCAGGAATTTCATTTCCTTTCTGAATCTTAAGAGCCTCTATACTTCAGGATGGACTCTTTTCAATCCATGGGAGTTACCTAAAACTTGAAAATAATATGAAACAGATATAGGAGATAAAAATGATTTGCATATTTTAATACTATTTGTAAGTTTAGTCATTATACTTTGCTAGTTAAATAAGAGTCAAATGTAAACAGTTTTCTTAGAAAATGGTATGACCCTATTTGTGCAGATATGAATTTGGCTATCACCCATTGTCACCATCTTACTTGAGACAAATAAGTTAATCTCCTTGTGACTTAGTTTGTCTCATCTCCCAATGAAATGAGTATGATGCTTGATCCCACTTCTGGGCATTAACATAATGCTACATGATATAAAATATGTAAGCACACTTGAATCAATGCTTTGTATATAGTGCTTAGTATATATTAGGTAATGTTAATTTATTATGTTTTATAAACCATGATCCATATAATAATAGCTATGACTAATATGATTTATAACTAGACTGTGGCAGAATTTTCCTTTAAATATGTTCTTATAGAGATCATTTGTTAGTATAAGGGTATAGGTTGCTCACTCTAGGCTGGTTTGCATGGATGGATCCCTTTTGCTTTGGTGGTTGCTTGTGCTCTGATTCCAAGAAGAAGTGAATTTTATTTAGGTGGTAACTAGACACTAGTACACAATATTTAAGATTTTGTTTTTAATTGTGTGTGTGTTTTTGTGTGTGTGTGTATGTGTGTGTGTGTGTGCCTATGTGTATCTGTGTCTGTGTGGGTATATGTGCAGGTGCCTACAGAGAACAGAGGCCCTAGATATCTTGGAAATTTGAGTTACATGCAGTGTATTCATTCTGAGCTAGAAGCTAATACTCAAACTTGAGTCCTCTGGGGGAAAACAAAACAAAACAAAAAAAAAACCAAAACAAAACAAATCAAAACAAAACAGTATATGCTGATCTTAACTCTTGAGCCATCTCTCTAGTCTGAAGGTACACATACCAATATCAATGTTGATCTCCACCTTCACCTGGTAGACTACTGGCAGTTTCTTCAGTGACATAATCACTTGAAAGTTGACCTTGCTCCCATAAATAATCACCTTGTCCATGCCTAGACAAGAGACTAGTTCAATTTTATGGGCCACACCCACCCACCCCCCACACACACACATACACACACGCGGCATGAAAGCAGGGTTTTCAGTGAGAGAAGAAGGGTGATACGAAAGAAGAACATGGGTTAAAAGTAGTAAAATTCATTATATAAATGTATGAAATGTCCAACAGAAAGGATCAAACAGGTTTATGTGAGTTCTAATTTCCCTTAATTAATTATTGAATGTTTTCATTTGGGCTATTTAGGCTTTACCTTGGAGGTTAAGCATCTATGTGCCATATAGTAAACATTGGCCTTCCATCTATCCATAGTTATTAGGAAGTCAGAAATATTTGTGTTAATGTTAAGAATTTAATGTTTATTAAATTGGAGAATAATTTTCAATGTAAATGATCAGCAATGCAAGCTTTAACTTCAAATGTGGAAATGATAATACTTTCGAACAAATGTTTGCTTTACCTGTTCTTGTTATTTTGTCAGAATATACTGTGGCTATGTTGCTATATGCCAAGCACATAGTAGATTTTAGTTCTGGCTCAGATCCTTTTAGTGTCAGCTCAGCTATTAGCATTTGTAGCTAATAAGTAATATAACCATAACCTGAATTGGAAATAGCATTATGATCATTAGGCTGGCAAATGTTACATATCATTATATGTGGCAAGAGTCTGAAAGAAAAAAAACCAGGACTGTTACATAGGTATACTTAATGTTAAAACTCTGTTGTGTTGTATATTATTTCTGCATTTTCAGAAGCTTTGAAATGCCTTTGTGCTATAGTTTTCTCTGATAAATCTAAGGAATTTTAGTAGGAAACAGTTATCTGGCTGTTTACCAATATCATCTGGTTAGCTATGTTTCTTGTTTGGCTGAGCAGCTGGCAATTAATGAATTGATAGGAAATGGTCACAAGGCAGTGGCATTAGCATGTGAACATCTGGTATTAAAATTAGTCAACACAGGGTTTTTGGTGATTATTTGAATTTACTGAAAATCACTACTTAAATCTTACTCTAAGTGTTCTATAGCAAAACAAAGCTATTACTATCTTTTCTGACATGAGAGGGAAATTCATTGGATCCAAATGGAGGATTGTTTGTCTGTGTTGGTTTATTTGTTTGGGTGGATGGCAGAGTTCCAAGTCTACAGCATAATTTAGACACTGTGCATTTTCCACTGAATATGCATTCTGCCACTTGAGTCCATTTACCCGCTATGAACAGATACTGCAGCTGATTCCCTTAATCTGTCATACTCTTCCGGGATAAGTTGATCACACTGGAGAAGTGAGAGAACCCTTTATCTAAACATCACATAGGTTACACATTTAGTGTGTGCATAACATTTTACATTTTTCATGATTGTATGTTCCAGCTGCACCCCAAATCTGGCATCATTTCTAATGTGCCATATTACGATGTCTTTTCCAATTTGGGATTGATATTATCACTCCAAGACTGACAAACGAAATCCCCTAATATCTAAAGTATTCTTTCTTAGTGGAAATGACTTATCCACCTGTGGAGGTAAAGTGGTAAGAGTTATTGTCTTGTAAACTACTAAATACATAATATATATATATATATATATATATATATATATATATGTGGCTTATACATGTGTAAGTCCAATTATAGAATAAGGAAATTCACAATATAGTGAATTTTTTCTCCACAATAGATTCCTAACCTATTTCCTTCTAAGTTTATGAAAAATGATGTAATCATTTATGTAAGTTAAATCAAAAAGTGAATTTATGGTTGTGAAACATATACTGAATGTTAGACATAGGAAAATTCAAAAAGTACACTGATTTTATTACTTCAAGATATCAGTTGTCTAGAGATCAAATTCTGCATTAGAACTCTTGATAATTTAAGTCAACAGTAACAATAAAAAGCCTTTATTTCCCCCTCTTTCTTATAACACTAAAATCTGTCAAGTTTCAAGCTGTTCTGATTCTGTAGAACACTAATGACAACAGAGAAAGAACCCATTAACCATATTAAAAATATCAAGACAAATGCAGGAATAAAATAACTACCATTCAGATAAACTTCCAAAAGTTTAAAACTACCTAAGTATTAAAATTCCATTTAATCCTTCAAGAAGTCATTCATAAATTAACATTTGTACAAGTTATTACAGTGCAAGTTGAATTCAAATTAAATAAAAGTGTGAAAAGGCAAGTATGATGGTTTCTGTATGCTGGGACCAGGGAGTGGCACTATTTGAAAGTGTGGCCTTGTTGGAGTAGGTATGTCACAGTGGGTGTGGACTTAAGACCCTCATCCTAGCTGCCTGGAAGCACTATTCAGTTAGTAGCCTTCATATGAAGATGTAGAACTCTCAGCTCCTCCTGTACCATGGCAGCCTATATGCTGCCATGCTCCCACCTTGATGATAATGGACTGAACCTCTGAACCTGTAAGCCAGTCGCAATTAAATGTTTTCCTTTATAAAACTTGCCTTGGTCATGGTATCTGGTCACAGCTATAAAAGCCTAAGACAACAAGTTATATATTATATAATTTCATTGAATGTTTTAAAGAATTAATACAATAAAATACCAGAATGAAAGGGTCAAACATGTGGTAGTTATCATTAAAAGGAAAAAAATAACATGTGCACTTGTATATAACCAAATGAGAGAGATCTTTAATTCAAACATGTCAGTACTATCAAAGTACTCCATAAAATGATTAAGTTAATGCTAACAAAGTAAAGATTACAAAATTTTACTGTTAAGCTCTGTAAAAACTGAGTTTTCTAAGGAGTTCTCCTTCTTTGTCTAAAGAAAAAATATAATTTCAAATTATTTAATATGATATATTTCTTGTTTGACCATTTGCGATATACCTCAAAATAAAAGGAAATAGTAAGTTATATATCATAGTGATGTTCTCTCTCTCTCTCTCTCTCTCTCTCTCTCTCTCTCTCTCTCTCTCTCTCTCTCTTTCTCTCTTTCTTTTTCTACTTATTCAGTTTACTTCCCTTCACTGCCTCCTACCCAGTCTACCGCTCCTGCAATCCTTACCCTATCTCCTGCTCGCCTCCTTTGAGCAGATGGGGGGGCCTGGGTATACCCCACTCACCCTGGCACTTTAAGTCTCTGTGAGTCTAGGCACTTCCTTTTTTCACTGAAACCAGACAAGGCAGCCCAGCTAGAAGAACATAACCCACAGACAGGCAACAGCTTTTGGGACAGACCAAACTCCAGTTGTTCCAGACCCAAATGAAGACCAATCTGCACATCTGCCACATATATGTGGGGCAGCCTAGGTTTAACTCTTGCATGTTCTTTGGTTGGTGGTTCAGACTCAAACAGTTCCAAGGGTTCAGATTAGTTGACCATGTTGGTCTTCCTGTGTAGTTCCTATCCCCTTCAGGGAACAAAATCCTTCCTCAGATTCCATATCCCCAGTGTTATAAGTCACAGCTAAGTTTACCCACATTGATTCGTGGACACCTCCCTTTTCCCAGGTATTTATCTAGGCCTGGAGATTCACCACTTTACCTCTTCACTCCCATAAGTTTCAGATTTCCACTCATTTTCATTGCCATCCTGTCCTTTCCTACTCCTGATCCTGGATACCCAAATTCCCCTCCCCATACCACCCCTCCCTGTTCCTTCTCCATCTGCCTTTTTATTACTATTTTATTCCTTCTTCTAAGTGAGATTCAAGCATCTTCCCTTGTGTCTTTCTTCTTTTTTAGCTTCTTTGGGTCCGTGGAGTGTAGCGTGAGTATCCTGCATTTTATGGATAATATCCACTTATAAGTGAATAGATTCCATGCATGTCCTTTTGGGAATGGGTTACCTCACTCAAGATGATATTCTCATGTTCAATTTATTTGTCTGCAAAACTCATGATGCTTTTGCTTTAAAGAGCTGAATAGTATTCCATTGTAAAGATGTACCACATTTTCTTTATACATTCCTCAGTTAAAGGACACATAGTTCAGTTCTGGACTGTTACAAATAAAGCTACTATGAACATATTGGAGCAAGTGTCTTTGTGGGATAGTGGAGCATCTTTTGGGTATATGCCAAGGAGTGGTATAGCTGAGTCCTGAGGTAGGACTATTGGCAGTTTTCTGAGAAACCGCCAAATAGATTTCCATCTTTTTATTTTTAATTATAAAACTGTATAAGTACATGTTAAAATTGCAAGTATGGTTAAAGATAATTTTACTAATTGTAGAACAAATAAGAATTTGATTATTTGCTAATATGCTGATTCCATAAATTCTTTGCTGTTTTGAATCTGGACAACTATGCCCTGCTTTGCAGGAGCTACAGCTGGTTTTGATGGGTTGTAAATGAAACACATGAATAGGAACAGGATTGTAAAAGTCATAAATGACACATAAAATGAAGTCATCAATGAGTAAAAATGATTGGTGTTTTAGATTTACAAGTTTTTAAATGTCCTTATTGATTTGATGCAAATATTGTTAACCCTGTATTTGGCAAATGGTGAGGACATTATCACTTGCATTCTCATTTGTAATAAAACAGATTAACTTGCTGTGAAATTTTAAGTAGACTGAGACACAACAGTAGCCACCTAATGAACCAGAGCACATTGCAGTTAAGTATCTAAATAGAGGCATACTGGTTAAAGGGCTGAAAAATGGCTGTGTTCACTTGCAAAGAAGAAATTGTTCATAGAACTATCATTATTTAGGAGTAAATTAACCTTCTAGTTCCATAAAGGCAGTTTTTTTTGGAAACACTCCTAACTGTAAATTGATATATGACATTAGATTTCTCTAAAGTGATTTGAAATACAAAAATAAAAATCAAAACAAAACAAGAAAACCAAACAAAGCAAAACAAAAGAACCTCTGTAACATTCAGAATACCTTTGGAAATTTCTTACCATTCTTTTATAAATTTGACTAATTTTGATCTTTAACAAATTTATATATTTGTATAATTCATTCTGATTTCTCTCAGACTATCCCTTCTTATCTGTGTCCCATGTTGTTAATCCTCCTCCTGCCTAACTGTCCCTTTCATATATTTGTGTAGTTTTCTGAGTCACTGAATTATCACAGAACCTACCTGTGTAGCCATGAGTTTAAAACTACCCAATGGAGCACAGCATGTTGGAATAGTGAATACTTTGGTCAAACTAGCCATGGACACTTATAAGCATAGCAATACTGAAGTCGTACCTCATGAGTCTACTATGATGGTAATTGAGATATTGGCATTCTTTGGTTAAAGTAAATGCAAGGGCATGGCACAAACTTTGACCTGTTATAAAGTGAAAGTGTATATGAAAGACTGATAGCATAATACAGATTTCAAGCTGATTATGGGCATTGAGATATTAGAAGAGGAGTGGGGGGAAGAGTAAATTGATAAGCCTCTGATGCTATGTCTTCACTGCATCCAGATGGAATTCCAGGACCTCAGAGGTTTGAGCAGGTCTGCTCAGCTTGCCTGATGAGTAGATACACCAAGGCTGATTATTCTTCAATATACAATTCTCAAAACAAATTTTAGTATCAAGAAAAAATTTTTAAGAGGGCTGACATTTTATTAAAGATGTTGGTTCTAACAGCTTTTCTTTTTTCCCTTCTTTTATTGGATATAATATTTACATTTCAAATTTTATCCCCTTACCCCATTCCCCCCACCACCCAGGAACCCCTTATCCCATCCCCCTTCCTTCTGCTTCTATGAGGGTGTGCACCCATCTACCCCTCATTCCCCGCTCCCCACCCTCAGATTCCTCCCCACACACTCAGTGTTCAGCCTTCATGGGACCAAATATCTCCTCTCCCACCTATGCCCAACAAGGCCATCCTCCCCTACATATACAGCTGGAGTCATGTGTCCCTCCATATGTGCTCCTAGGCTGGTGGTTTAGACCCTGGAGCGCTCTGGCTGGTTGGTATTGTTGCTCTCCTCATGGGGCCACCAACCCTTTCAGCTACTTCAGTCTACTCTCTAACTTCTCCATTGGGAACCCTTGATCAGATTAATGGTTAGCTGCGAGTATCTGCCTCTGGGTATGTCAGACTCTGGGGGACCTCTAAGGAGACAGCCTTATCAGGCTGCTGTCAGCATCCCCTTCCTGTCATCCATATCAGTGTCTATTTTTGGTGACTGCACATGGGATGAATACCCTGGTGGAATAGTCTCAATACAACCTCTCCTTCAGTTTCTGTCCCACACTTTGTCTCCATATTTGCTCCCTTGGGTATTTAGTTACTCCTTCTAAGAAAGACCTAGGCATCTACACTTTTTCTTCCTTCTTCATGAGCTTCATGTGGTCTGTTAGTTGAATCTTTGTTGTTTCAAACTTTTGGGCTAATCTCCGCTTATCAGTGAGTAAATACCATGTGTGTTCTTTTGTGATTGGGTTACCTCACTCAGGATGGTATTTTCTAGTTCCATCCACTTACCTAAGAATTTCTCGAATTCATTATTTTTAATTGCTGAGTAATATTCCATTGTGTAAATGTACCACATTTTTTGTATCCAATCCTCTGTTGAAGGGCATCTGGGTTCTTTCCAGCTTCTGGCTATTATAAATAAGGCTTCTATGAACATAGTGGAGCATATGTCTTTGTTATATGTTGGGGCATTTTCTGGGTATATGCCCAGGAGTGGTATAGCTGGGTCCTCAGGTAGTGCTATGTCCAATTTTCTGAGGAACTGCCAGACTGACTTCCAGAGTGGTTGTACCAGCTTTCAACAATGAAGGAGTGTTCCTCTTTCTCCACATCCTTGCCAGAATCTACTATCACCTGAATTTTTGATCTTAGCCATTCTGACTGGTGAGGTGGTATCTCAGTGTTGTTTTGATTTGCATTTCCCTGATGACTAAGGATGTTGAGCATTTCTTAAGGTGCTTCTCCCCCATTCGTGTTTCCTCAGTTGAAAATTCTTTGTTTTGCTCTGTATACCATTTTTAATGGCGTTATTTTGTTGTCTGGCATCTAATTTCTTGAGTTTTTTTTTATATATTCGAAATTAGCCTTCTATTGCATCTAAGATTGGTAATGATCTTTTCCCAATCTGTTGGTTCCTGTTCTGTCTTGTTGACAGTGTCCTTTGCCTTACAGAAGCTTTGCAATTTGATGAGGTCCTATTTGTCGATTCTTGATCTTAGAGCATAAGCCATTGGTATTGTGTTCAGGAACATTTCCCTTGTGTCTAGGTATTCAAGAGTCTTCCCCAACTTCTCTTCTATTAGTTTCAGTGTATCTGGGTTTATGTGAAGGTCCTTTATCCACTTCAAGTTGAGCTTTGTACAAGGGGATAAGAATGGATTAATTGGCATTCTTCTAATTAAATTAAATGTTTTTTTTTTTTTTTTACCAAATTTTCAGTATTAGAGTTCATAGACAATTATGGAATTGTTTTGCATACTGACTTAAACCCATTGATATTATATTACAATAAAACCAGAAATGGTCTTATACTTGGAATTATTACTCTTATTAAATTTATTTTTTATTTATGTGTATGAATGTTTTACCTGCATATATGTCTATGTATAATGTGTGTGCTTGCTATCCATGATGGTCCAAAGAAGGTATCGGACTCCCTGGGTCTGAAGTTATAGATAGTGGTGAACCTCAGTTTGGGTACTAGTAATTGAGTTTACATCCTTTGAAAGAGCAGCCTGTGCTCCTGTTAAAGCATCATCCTCATATATGGAATTATATTCTGAGATGATATATGTTTGTGTGTATAGGGTGTGTGTGTGTTCATACAGACTTAATATGTGGAAAAATACATATCAAAGATGAGGAATCAGGTTGGATTTTTGACTTATACACTTCCAATCTTGAAAGGATATGTGGTTTAAAGTCTCTATAAAAATCTTTCTGAACTTTGTCATACATCCCTCCAAACTACAAGGGCTTTTTTGTAAATTTTTCTATCTGCTTTGCTTTATACATTTCTTTAGATTGTGCAATATGTGCACTGTTAAAACTATAAATTTTGTTATATATTATACACCTTACAATCTCATTGTTTTAAGACTAGGAAACAATAGTGAAGGATTAAAAAGGTACTGTCTATTTACAATAACCTATTTTTAGTATAAATACTATAGCTGATATACTAAGTGTCTACTACTCAGTTCAGTAAAATTATTTAATGTTACCTAAATGCTGTTATAATTTAAAATGTAACTCTATAATGAGTATGGTACCATGATAACACTATTAGAATTTGTCCTAGTTTGCTTTTTATTCCCTGTGGGAAATACCATGACCAGAAGCGACTTGCGACAGGTGACATTTCTTTTTAACCATTAATCAGAAAATGTTCCACAGATGTACTGACAAGCCAATTTAATATATGTAATTTCAAAATTGTTTCTCAGTTTGTGTCAAGTTGACAAAAACTAACCAGCACATGTTCCCAATGCTGCTATAACAAATTATCACAAATTCAGTGGCTTCAAATAATGAAAACTTGTCATGTTATATTTTTGTAGGTCAAAAATAAGAAAGAAGTTTTAAGGCGGCCAAAATCAAGGTGTTAGAAAGCCTACATTCCTTTTTCTAAGTCCAAAAGTGAATATGTTTCTTTGTCTTGTTCAGCTTCTACAAACCATTTTTTCTTCTTGATTCATGGCCTGTTTTACCTCCAATGCCAACAATATTACACTCTTTTCAGATCTTTAAAATTTTTAGAAAACCTTGTGATAAAATAGGACTCACAGAAAATAATATGATAAGCCTAATGTAATATTTTCAATCACACCTAGGCAGTCCCTTTGGCTATGTAATTTAATGTGTAATATGTATTCAGTTTTCTGGCAATTGAGATATAAGATAGACATCTATGGCAGGAAAATGACAACATTCTATCTGCTGAAGTGACAGATATTGCAGAATATTAACTTCTACAAATGAAGTAATAACTTTTAATCATCATTTTATTACTTTGAATTAAAATTTTCCTTAGGTGCTTTACAAATTTTGAGGTCATCATGCAAAATCAATATGAAAATATACAAACACACACTTGATAATTCTTAACATTGTGAAAAGTGGATTGTTGATGATATAATTACAGAAAATTAGATGGAGCATAGAGTACAAGGAATTTATTATTGAAGAAGTAAATATACAAAATTCACTATCTCTGCATTTGTATTGGTGAAACATATTTCTTTTACATGTGCATTAACACTAAAAATTAGTTTTTATATTGATCATATTAACTTAATATACAGATTAGTTTTTAAGTATAAAATTCAAAAGGATATTGAGTAGCTTTAGTCTTTAATAGATTTTATACCTGGCTACAGAAGGTGGCCTCTTCAGGTTCCATGTTTCTACTGATAGGCATCTCAGTTAAGGTCACCTGCAGTGACTCCTCAGATCCTCTCCTATTCTAGGTCTCTGGGACTTCCTAGAGACTTCCCCCACTAACCACCTCCTTCTGCTTAAGATTTCGATTCATCCTTTTGGCCCTCTGGACCTCTTTCCTGTCTCTCACCACACCTGATCATTCCCCTAAATTCCTGTCCTTTCCCATCCCACCCAATCCCTCCCTCCCTCTGCATCCTATGACTTTTTTGTTGGCACTTCTAAGTGTGATCCAATTATCCTCACTTGGACCTTCTGTCTTGTTTATCTTCTTTGAGTCTGTGGGGTGCATCATGGGTATCCATTTTGGCTAATATCTACTTATGAGTGAGTACATAACATATATGTCCTTTTGGGTCTGGGTTACTTCACTCAGGATCATATTTTCTAGTTTCATCCATTTGCCTACAAATTTCATGATGCCTTTGTTTTTAATAGATGGATAGTTTCCATTGTGTTAACGAACCACATTTTCTGTATCCATTCTTTGGTTGAGAGACATCTGGATTGTTTTCAGTTTCTGGCTATTATGAATAAGGCTGTTATGAATATAGTGAAGCTAGTGTACATGTGGTATGATGGAGCATTTTTGGGGTATTTGCCCAGGAGCGATATGATTGGGTCTTCAGTTAGAACTATTTCCATTTTTCTGAGAAACCTCCATATTGATTTCCAGAGTGGTTTTACAAGTTTGCAATATAACTAGCAATGGAGGAGTATTCCTCTTTCTACACATCCTTGCCAGAATGTGCTGTCACCTGAGTTTTTGATCTTAGCCACTCTGACTGGTGTGAGGTGGAATCTCAGGGTTGTTTTGATTTGCATTTCCCTGATGAATGAGGACTTTGAGCATTTCTTTAAGTGCTTCTTGGCCATTTGGGACTCCTCTGTTGAGTGTTTCTGTTTAGCTCTGTGACCCATTTTTTAATTGAGATATTTGGTTTGTTGGAGTCTGACTTGAGTTCTTTATATATTTTGGATATTAGCCCTCTGTTTGATATAGTAAAGATCTTTTCCAAATGTGTAGGCTGCCATTTTGACCTGCTGAAAGTGTCCTTTCACTTACAGAACCTTTTCAGTTTCGTGAGGTCACATTTATCAATTGTTTATCTTAAAACCTAAGCCAATGGTGTTGTGTTCAGAAAATTGTCTCCTGTACCAATGCATTCAAAGCTATTTCCTGGTTTATCTTCTATTAAATGTAGTATAACCAGTTTCATGTTGAGGTCTTTGATTCACTTGGACTTGAGTTTTGTGCAGGGTAATAAATATGGATATATTTATATTCTTCTATTGGCAGGCATTTAGTTAGACCAGCACCATTTGTTGAAGATGCTTTTGTTTTTCCATTGTATAATTTTGGCTTCTTTTTAAAAAAGAGGCTACCTTCTGTATCCAGGCAGGATCCCCCATGGAAAGATAAGTATTCCAATCTACCCACAAAACTTTTAACCCCAAATTTGTCCTATCTAAAAGAAATGCAGGGACATAGCGGAAGCAGAGACAGAATGAATGGCCAACCAATAACTAGCCTAACTTGAAACAAATCCACTGGGTAAGCACCAATCCCTGACATTATTAAAGTTACTCTGTTATGCCTGCAGAAAGGAGCCTAGCCTAACTATCCTCTGAGGGGCTCTACCCAGCAATGAACTGAAACAGATGTAGTTACCCACAGCCAAACATTGGATGTAGGCCTAGGACTCTTGTGGAAGATTTGGTGGAAGGATAAGTCCCTGAAGGGAATAGGAGCCCCACAGGAGACCAACAGATTCAATTTAAGATTTGGGGGAAGGATAAGTCCCTGAAGGGAATAGGAGCCCCACAGGAGACCAACAGATTCAATTAACCTGGACGCCTGGGAGCTCACAGAGACTGAGCTACCAAACAAAGAATGAGACCCCAGCACATATGTAGCAGACATATGTAGTTCAGTCTCCCTGGCTGTCTTATCTGACCTCAGTGGGAAAGGATGTGCCTAATCTGGCAGAGACTTGATATGCCATGGTGAGGAGTATACCCAGGAGGGAGCCTCTCAGAAGAGAAGGGGATGGGGGATGGGACAAACGGTTCTGCAAGGGGGATACTGGGAGTGTGAAAAGTGTTTGGGCTATAAATAAATAAATATACATAAGTAAATAATGAAATTGTATAAAGATAAATTCTAAAAGCCATGCCAGATACTTTAAAAACATAAAATATTTGATCTTTATTAAGATTCATTATTTAAAATATAAATCTCTAAGTAATACTAAAAAATTGACAATGGTAGACTTGTCAGTTTGTATAATGCAGTATTGTATTCTATGATTTTTCAAAAGATTTTGTTGGTAGATATCAGCATATGTCTGTTATAAATTCTGATACTTTAAAGCATATTGTTTACAAATATTCTTGTGTGAAAAATTACCAATCTAAGAAATATAACATTTGACATCCTTTACAGGGCTCTATGGATCTGTATTTGTAAATCTTCATTAATTACATAATAATGTTACTCTTCAGACTATGCATGGATTTTGATCAGTCTAGACATTCATGATAGCAATAACCATTACTCTATACCTACATTATAATCATTTATGACTTCTATCTCACTGTCTCTGTCTCTCTTTCTGTCTGTCTTTCTCCAGTACATGTACCCATTTCAAGACCAATTGTTAATATTGCATGTCTTTTTCAACTGCTGCTCTCCACCTTTTGTTGTTTTGAGTCAGAGTCTCTCATTGAACCTCAGTGTTTTAGCCAGCCTAGCTGGTCAGTGGTGTCTGGAGATGCTCTTGTAGCTGCTGGGATTATAGTTGCATGGTGACACAGCCATTTATTTTAAGAGTAGTATTTGATTCTGAACTAAGATCTTATGCATATACACAGAACTTGACCAGCTGAGGTATCTCTCTATGCTTCCATTTATGCAATTTTAAGAAAGAAAACTTAACCTAACTTCATTTTAGCCATATGCAACCTTCTATTATTTAATTGCAATGGCATGCCATTTATTTCTTCAAAGGTATCTTTAAGTGTTCGTGTTCACATAATTTGCTGTGTATACTTGAAGGATAAGTGCTAGGCAAATATTTCCAATGCTATTCCTAAAACGTTCATGAAAATTTCAGCACACATATGAATCATTTTCTGTTTCATCCTGTGTCAGGAACGGATCCCAGAGAGTCCTTCTCCTGCTCCATCTCTGGAAGAGAGTCATCGTCCTGGGAGCCAGAGCTCCTCCCACCCAAGCAGCAGTGTGCCCAGCTCTCCCTCACAGATGGATCATCATACAGACAGAGTGGGTGAGTGATTGCCCTGAAGCAAATAATTGGAAGATAGTCTTTTAGGCAGTTCCATATTACTCAACTAAGACAGGAAGAAGATCCTGGAAGAACTGGCACTTCTTTAATATAAACGTCTTTTGAAGTAATCATCATTTGTGAAGCAATACAGGAAAAAGTAGAAAGTGTTAACCTTTTCATACACTCCGAGGCCTTTCTTTAATGTATTTTTTAATCTCTTGGGACTGATACCATGAAATACTTATTGGTACATTATATGACTTGGATGAATCTGTAGGTATGTACCATTTACTATTAGAAACTATAGATATGATATGCACAGTATCTCTGGGATATTTGATACAATATATACTTTAGAGAATTAGTCATTTAAAGATAATTAAAAAGCCAATCAAAATACACTGTGCCACAAAGTTTGAAAATGTGTTTCTCTAAATTTTGTCTCACAAGATTTACCTGTTAGAAATTGTAATAGGGTCTATAGGACACCTGAATTTGTTCATATGATTTTTACTGTAGCTATCTTTAAAATTTTTGGTAAATCATTTAACCATCATTAATTTTATTGTCTATAATATGGAAACATTTACTTTCATGCCTGTTGCACTGAAATATTGTGAGATGTAACCTTGACTGTCTGTGGAAAAAAGCATTTTGGAATGTCAAAGTGGTAAGAAAATTTGAGAAGATAAATTTTGCTGTTTTTATTTTTACTTTGCTTAACATTTCATTTTCTATGATCTTACTCATCTATACAGAAATTGTCAGAAATGCTCAGCTAAATAAATTCTCAGTATAAAATAATTATGGGTTATTTTTACTTGGTAAATTTTCCTAACTCTTCTATTTTTACTCAATCCAGTATCCTATGTATATATTTTCTGTTAGAAAAATGATGGTTTTTTGCCAGCAATCTATCTCCAGAAATATTTTATATACTTTAGGTTTTCAAAGCTCATAGTAGTGCTTATTTTAGTCTCTTTAAAATAATTGGATGTTGAAGGAGAAGAGGAATTCAGGACATTAGGATCTGTATTCTGTTTTAAATTTGAGCTATAGAAAGATAGAGATAATTTCTTTTTCATGCAATTTTATCTACTTCTATCTATCAGTATTTTATATAGTCTGTGTTCCCAGTTTTATACATAGCTCAGTGATTCTTAAACAATGTCATACATTATAATAACTTTTGAAGTCTTTTGAATGCACTGTGAGTTTAATTCACTTGATCTAGAACATAGTTTGAGCACCAACATGCTTTGCTTTTCAATATCTCCTTGGCAGTTTCTAATGTAGAGTGAGGTTAAAGACATGATGAACAACAGCTTGAGGATTCTGTTCTTTAGTGACCAAGTTTTAATTCCAAGAAAGAGATATTTAACCTTTCCTCTAGTTTATGGACAGGGGATACCTAGTTGTTACAAACTTAAGTAAAAACTGATTATAGGAAATCTGAACAAGACAAGAAGCTATCACTGAATAAATTTAATGAATCAAAAAACTAAATAAAGCATATATTATTCTGTTGGGATAATTTTTGTATTGGGTTAGTGAAAGAAAATGCAGAATTATTTATTTCTGTATAATCTATGCAGAAGAGAAAATCAATTATTGAGTGCTGGATATAAGTTGAATGTATAGAGAAATATACTTGCAAAATATTCTGGCATAGGATAGTGGGTAATAGATCTCAAAGTAAAAAAAATATTTTGTACAAAATGGAATATCTTAGAAAATTATTGACAAATGACACATATTCAGTTCCACAGACAATGATTTTCACTATATGCACATTTCACAACTGCCCAACCATGATAGAAAAGATATTTACAGTTGATTACAAAGGTGTAATAAATTTTAGCTATAAAATTACAGTATCTTATTTATGGACTTGTAATCTTTCAATGAAATATAACTTCAGAGAATAAGATGAAATTACAAATTCGTATGTTTTTCTATAAGTATAAATGTTTTGTAAAGACTCACAGTAAATATCAGAAAATTATACTCTACTATGAATTTTGTATATATTTAAGAAAGTTTACACAGTAAGTTAAAGGCAAAATTATTTTAACTGATAAATTCTTTTTTGAAATATTTTGGGTTTATTAGTTATATGACTAAAACTAATTTGAATAATAATTGTTAAAGAAGAAATACATGATTTAAATAGTATATATTAAATCTATTGTTAGTACTAAATGTGAATGATGCTTTAAAATTTGCATGATTTGTCATCTTAGTGATTTTCATGATTTTGGCTATCACAGCAAATATTTCTTATGTAACAGAAGTATGTAAAATAAATATAAATTGTTAGAGTTTATTAGCCATTTATGTACTTTTATGCATTTCTTTGGGTATTTTGCATGAAACTATACCCAGTTCCCTTTTTCATTTTTAGTTATGATGCCCAACAATACAGAAGAAATTATTGTTGACCAAGATAATGGACAAAGCGTAAAAAAATTCCAAAGGGATAATAAAGGTAAAATGATTTTGGCTTATTTGATATGTATATGAAGATCAGACACTCACTCAGTACTGTAATAGTGTATATCTTATTAGTGTTTACCCAAGTCAAGAATAGATTAATGCTGGCTTTGGATAAATTCTCTTGATTGTGAAAATAATTTGTACAGATTTTTGTTTGGTGTTGTAGATTTGAAACCAACCTTAAATTTGTTAATGCATATGGTTAAGTTTCACTCTATTTATTTCCGGTATGCCTTCTCAGGAATATATATATATATATATATATATATATATATATATATATATATATATATATATATAGTTATATAGTTATATTACTCATTATTTAAAATTTATATTCACAAAATCTGACTCGTTATGATGGCAAAGGCTGATTTTTTATGTATTCCATACATTTTAAAGGCATATGCTTATTTGGGCATTTCAAATGAAATTGTACCAAGAAATCCATTGAATACTTTGGTACAGATAAAAATGGCCTCAACCTCACTTATTTTTGCTGAAGCATATATCTTCAAATATATCTTTGTAGATTATAGGGAGTAAAGGAATTTCAAGTGATTCACCCCCAATCTAAAAGCTAGGACATAAAATAAAGGAGGATATTTTGTTATAAGCTGTGCATTATTGCTGCTACACTGTATTGTATAGTAACTCACACACACACACACACATATTCACTAAAGATTTGTTTTTACTTTATACAGGAATACATTTTATATTTCTATTAAAATGTTTACATTATTCAGAACACAAGTTTCAGTGTGATGAAGTGTTAATGGAGAATTGTCTCTTACTTCTGGAAGCTGAACTTGCTTCATTATTACCTAGATGAGCATTTTAGCTGTAATTTGGAAAAATATATGATTTTAATTTCAGTGATCTATGGTTGGTTTCCTTGCCACATGTTTTGTATTTTCTTAGCCAGATACTGAAAGACCATACCCTCTGGGACTCCAGCATGCAAATGATTGATTACAGAATAGTTGTCAGAATGTACCAAGTCTGGTTCGGTATATTCCAGTGCTTAAACTCTTAGAAAGGCAATGAAATTCCAGATAAAAATGAAACTTCATTCCTAATCCAACAACTTGTTTCTGAGACCACTTTTTAAAAAACAAATCAGACCTCTTTGAACACTGCTGGAACGTGAATATAGGCACATTAACTTATTTTGATAAACCAGATTTGATTGTATTTATTGCTTTGGAATGGTACAGTAAACTTATTTCACTCAAATAGTTTAGCTATATACTGATGAAGGTATTGATAGATAGTAGCAAACATGTTAAACTACATCTAACTTATAATGAATGGAAAGGTCTCTTTTTAAAAAATGACTTTTCATTTCACCTCCTACCCATTCTTTTTGTGATAGTAAGGCAAAAATATATTTTTTCAACTAGATTTCAATTATTGAAAGGCAACAAGTTACAGTGTAAGCCTCAATATTTATTAAGTATGACAAATAAGCAGTTTATACAACTGGAGCAAACATATGCTTTCACATATGCTTTGAATAATATCATCATAATTTTAAAGATGATTTATATCTTTGCAAACTATAAAATGCCAACATTGCCATTATTAACAAAATACTGAAAATGAAGAAATGCTATTTTTCGTGTATCCTAATGATTTCTGCACTTTGCAAAACTATAATACATGTCTTAAATCGTCATTTGAACTTTGCATTGGACTTTAATATGCAGGCATGTAAAGCTTATGTATGCTGGGATTTCATTACACTGAAGTCTTTCAGACTGTATTCAAAATGACTCACCAAATGACAACTTTTTATTTGAATTAAATGTTCTAACTAAACTGACTAGTCATTGAAATTGGGTGTTTGACTTTATCTTTCTATAGACTTTGACAAATAAATTAACCAAGTCAATTGTGTATTAAAACATTGTATCACATGGTCCCTCTGGTTGTAACCTAATTGTATTTTAACTCTAAGAACCCCCCCCCCGCATTAAAGAAAAACAGGAGGGTTTTTAATCTAAAAATAATTTTGAGCAATTTTTCTTCACATTATTAATGCTTTGATATATTCTTAAACTGTTGGAAAAGTTGACAATATACAGCAATATTTACTTCTATTTGGTCTATATTTGGTCATATTTGTTTTATTTGGTCATCATGTTTTAAAGTTCACTGTTCATGAAGACACATTTTGGTGGTGACATCATAAAAATTCTTCAGGTTACCTAAATTACTGAACATGAAGGAAAAAGAAAACTGGGGTTCTATGCTGTATAGCAACATTCTTATAAAAGACCAATAATAATGCTAGTCACATATAGAAATAGTGAGGAAATGAATGAGTAGTACAAAAACATGGTATGGGCAAGGGGCAAACAATACTTTACACAGATCATTTTACTAGAGATTTACAAGGAAAAAACTCATTTTACTGACCCAAAAGACCTTAGTACTGAAAGAAGTTGTTAATAAGCTATATCCACATGTTGCTTACAGCAATTGTGGTGGATATTTGTTGTATATTTGCTTCTAACATTTGACTGCTTTCAGTAAATGATTGTCAAAACATATATAGAGTACATAGCTTATTATTAAAGCTTTAAATTAATGGGAAAATTGTTCTTGTATGTATTTTGGACCTTGTAAATTTTACAAAGTTTATTTTTTATTTGTTCTCATATATTCCATCTCAACTACAGTTTTCCATTTCCCTTTTCTTCCCAGTTTATCCTCCCAATATTCCATCACCACCATCTACTTCTTCGAATTTTACCTTCAGAAAAGTGCAGGCCTCCCATGTATATCAATCAAACATGGCATTGCAGTAAGATTAGGCATCTCGCCTCATATTAAGGGTGGGCAAGGGAACTCAGTAGGAGAAAAAGAGGTCCTCAAAATCAAGCAAAAGAGTCAGATAGCCCTATTTCAACTGTGAAGCATCACACAAGAACACAAAACCATCCAACCAAAAATATATAACAGGATCAGGTAAGACCCAGTGAGGCTCTCAGATTATCTGTTCAAACTTTGTGAACCCCTATTAGCTCAGGTTACTTGATTCTTTGGTTTCTCTTGTGGTGCCCTTGACCCATCTATTCCTACAATCCTTCCTCTCCCTCTTCAACAGGATTCCCCAGGCTCAATCTAATAGTTTGGTTGTGGGTTTATGCATCTGTTTTTAAAAGTTGTTAGATAAGCTTCTCTGATGTTGATTGTGCCCATCTCCTGTCTACATGTATAGAATAGTATTATGAGGAATCATTTTATTGACTTATTTTTGTCCAAGTATGTTTGGTTCCATCCTAGGTCTCTAAGATCTACAGCCGCTAGTAGCTGGCCCTCTAGGCAGTGTCAGGGCTGAGTTTCTTCTCATGCCATGAATCTGAGGCTGAGCCAATCATTGGTTGGCCACTCCCACAGTTTCTGTGCCACCTTTACCCCATCACATCTTGCAGGCAGGACAAATTATAGGCTGAAGGTTTCATTCCTGGGTTGGTGTTCCAGTCACTCCACTGGAATTGATATATGGTTATAGGAAATGGCCATTTAGGCTCCATATGCCCCACTACTCAGAATCTTAGCTAGTGTCACTGTGGTAGATGTCTGGGCAATTCATAGAACTAGGTTTCTACCTTGTCCCCGAATTGTGATTCAATTCCAGTTGTTTCTTCCAATACTCTCTCCTTCCA
This sequence comes from Arvicanthis niloticus, assembly GCF_011762505.2. Taxonomy (NCBI): domain Eukaryota; kingdom Metazoa; phylum Chordata; class Mammalia; order Rodentia; family Muridae; genus Arvicanthis; species Arvicanthis niloticus. Next base: position 65,489,540 of record NC_047679.1, read on the forward strand.
AAACCTATCAGATCCATTCTATTTCCATTTCCATATGCCCCCAGTATGCCCAAAATATTTTCTTTTTCCTTACCAGGGAGCTTTATGCATTCTCCCTTGAACATTCCTTGTTACTTAGTCTCTCTGGGTCTGTGGATTTTAGAGTGATCAAATTTACAGCTAATATCAGCTTATAAGTGAGTACAAACCATATTTGTCTTTTTTTGGTCTGAGTTACCTCCTTCAGGTTGTTGGTTTTTTTTCCTACTGGTATATACTTGCATGTAAATTTCATGATTCATTCATTCATTCTCTCTCTCTCTCTCTCTCTCTCTCTCTCTCTCTCTCTCTTCCTCCCTCCTTCTCTCTCTCCTTATTTAAACAGCTGAATAATACTACATTGTATAAATATATCACATTCTGTTTATCCACTGCTTAGTGGAGGGATATCTGGGTTATTTCCAGTTTCTGGATATTATGAACATAGGTGAATAAGTATCCTTGTAGTGGATGAAGCATTCTTTGTGTACGTGCCCAGGATTGGTATTGCTGGGCATTGAGGAAGATTGATTCTCAGTTTTCTGAGAAACCACCATATTGATTTCCAAAGTGGGTATACAAGTATGCACTCTTAAAAACAGGAAGGTGTGTTCTCTTTGCTACATATACCCAACATGGGTGTACAAGTATGCACTCTTAAAAACAGGAATGTGTGTTCTCTTTGCTACATATACCCAACAACATGAGCTGTCACTTGTGGTTTTGATCTTAGCCATTTTGACCTGTTTAAGTTGGAATCTCAGAATCATTTTGATTTTTATTTACCTTATGGCTAAGTATGTTGAACATTTCTTTATGTGTTCCTTGGCTACTGGAGATTACTTTGTTGAGAATTATTTGTTTAGATCTCAACCTCAGTTTTTAATTGGATTATTTGTTTTGTTGATGTCTAGTTTCTTGAGTTATTTATATATTTTAGAAATTAGGAAGACTCAACCAAGATGAAGTCTCAATTTTGAACATCTATGCAACAAATGCAAGGGCACCCACATTCATAAAAGAAACTTTACCAAAGCTCAAGGCACACATTGCACCTCACACAATAATAGTGGGAGACTTCAACACCCCACTCTCATCAATGGACGGATCATGAAAACAGAAACTAAACAAAGACATAGTAAAATGAGAGAAGTTATAAACCAAATGTATTTAGCAGATATTTATAGAACATTTCATCCAAAAACAAAAGAATATACCTTCTTCTCAACATCTCATGTTGCCTTATCTAAAATTGACCATATAATTGGTCACAAAACATGCCTCAACAGATACAAGAAAATTGAAATAATCCTGTGCATCCTATCAGTTCACCATGGTCTAAGGCTGGTTTTCAATAATGATAAAATCAATGGAATGCCCACATATACTTGGAAACTGAACAATGCTCTACTCAATGATAACTTGGTCAAGGAAGAAATAAAGAAATTAAAGAAATTAAATAAAGAAATTAAGAGGAAAAAGACATTGGGACGGGTATGGCCCTCATGCCTCACTGGACAACGACAGGAGGACTGGAGCCATTACAAGGTCCCCTTTAATTACTGGAGGTCAGGCCTCTATCCCCGCCTTGGCAAGATTACAATCGCCACAACCCTTCTATATTTGGAGAAGGGAGGAGATGTCAGGGGCAGCCCTGCTTATACACTGAAGGTCTAACATCAGCCATAAGCCTAAAATCAGCAATAGGCTTGACATACATGCCTGCTAACAAAAAGTCTTGGGTCTCTATGGAAAAACACTGAAACAGATGTCTACAAACTATTGTAAACAGGCAGCTTTTGTGGAAATCTACCAGCTTGAGTAGTTATAGACCTTATAAATAGGCAGCCTTGGCATATAGTACCAACTTAGATAAGGACAAGTGAAGAATAGGCAGAGTCATAGTGACCTGACCCCTGAACCTTCACCCAGCTGATACCCTGTTCTGAAAGATATCTGTACTCCCCCTGAACATCTATGCTCCTGTGTTATCCCCTTTCCCATATCCTGCATTTTCATGTTTATAACCCCTGTGTTAAAAGTAAAAATTATGATTTGATAATAATAAAAAAAGAAAAAAAAAGAAAAAAGAAATGAAAAGAAAAGAAATAACACACAGTGTCCCCCTGGCTCTGCTGACTTAGCTTCTGACAATCCATTTTCTTGTTCTCAGAAATACTTTGAATTATAAAATGTTATTGTGGTTTTTGTTAGTATGCTGGGTAAAATAATTTTTATTGTTTTCATTTTAAATTTCAAAGTTTGTAGTGAGTTAAAATGTCCTTCAACATAATTATAGGTCATATTTATTTTCATATTGTAAAATGCAAGTTAATCTGTTGAACATTTTTTTAAAATGGATTCCTTTTTGAGAATTTCATATATGAGCACTGTATTTACATATTTTTTTTCTTTCTCTTCTTCCTCCCACTCTTCCCAACCCCAATACTTTTCAAATATATCTTATTTAATTATTGTTCATATATGTATGTATATATGTATACATGTATAAGTATGTATGTATATATAAATACTGATAAATGAAGTGTTTGGGAAAAAAAGAAATAAAGAAATTAAAGACTTTTTAGAATTTAATGAATATGAGAACACATCATACCACAACTTGTGGGTCATAATGAAAGCAGTGCTAAGAGGAAAACTTATAGCTCTAAGTGCCTACAAAAAGAAACTGGAGAGAGCACACACTAGGAGCTTAACAGCACACCTGAAAGCTCTAGAACAAAAAGAAGCTAATGCAATCAAGAGGAGTATATGGCAGGAAATAATCAAACTCGGGGCTGAAATCAATCAAGTAGAAACAAAATGAACTGTTTGGCATAATTCTAAAACCTCTCGGGATGTTTTAAGGATACAAAGGGAGCTTATTGATTTCAAGATGCTGCTCTGCTGAGCTTTAATACAGCAGATACTGATGTTAAAATTATCCATGGCCTGAGGTTAATAGTATTTCTATTTTGTTCAAGGTTCAAGAATGGCATATATACCTTGATCATTCATTCTAGCCCTTTTTGTCCTGAGAATTCTTTTATTCCTGCCCATTGTGTTAAAGCTTTTCTTCACCAACATCAACATGTTGGCAGCCAAGTACATGGCTTGAACCTGAAAATGGACACCCAGATAGAGTTATTAAATTGGCAGTCTGGTAAGTTGAGGATGGGTAAGACTCTGCATAGAGCCTTACCAACCTAAGACATAAGTGCATGCTTATGATAATGCATATTCCATGATGGGTAAGAAAGGCATTCTTGTCAGAATGACCTAAGACAGGCTCAGTCTTGTTAATGAAATAAAAAAGGGGAGAGGCAGAGCTCCTTTGGGGCTGCTTGGCAAGAATCTGACATGGGCCAAGGACAAGGAATTGGGCTTCAGGCAGGAATCTGACATTAAGTTAGAACAAAGAAGTAATTTCAGGTAGGAATCTAAGTCTTAGGCTAGAACAAAGAAATAATTTCAGACAGGAACCTAAATATTAGGCTAGAACAAAGAAGTAATTTCAGACAGGAATCTAAAATTTAGGCTAGAACAAGGAAGTAGGCTTCAGACATGAAAATGTCCTTGGGCTAGGACAGGGAAGTAGGTTCAGATACTTTGGTCATCCTAATGAGCCCTTAGAAAGTGACCATGGGAATGTTCACATAATTGGGTTTAATGCCTTGTTTTTTCTTTGACTATTTGTGTTTATTATATTGCTTGTTCCTTGACTGCATTTATTGTATTGCTAGACTCTCTACCTAGAACTGACCTTAATACATGCATGTAATCAAAATGGCTTAAAAGCATAAAGAAGCAGGAGGGATGAGATAGGGGGTTCTAGGGAGGGGAAATGTGGAAGGTGGATGACATCTGTATTGTAAATAAAATATCCAATAAAATAGAAATTAGCCCTAGGTCAAATTTAGTATTGGTGAAAATATTTTCTCATTCTTTAGGCTAACATTTTTTTCCTGTTGAAAATGTTATTTACTTTATAGAAGCTTCTCCATTTCAGGAGGTCCCATTTATTGATTGTTGATCTTAGTGCCTGAGCCATTGGTATACTATTCAGGAAGCTGTCTCCTGTACAAATGAGTTCTAGAATAGTTCTCACTTTCTCTTCTGTCACGTTCAGTGTATCTGGTTTTATGTTGAGTCTTTTATCCACTTGGGCTTGAATTTTGTGTAGGGAAGTAGATATGGTTCTATTTGCATTCTTCTACATGTAGACTGCCAGTTAGATCAGCATCATTTTTGAAGTTACTTTCTTTTACCCATTGTATAATTTTGACTTATTTACCAAAACCAGGTGTCCATAAATGTATGGATATATGTCTTCCATTGGATTCAATTGATTGACTTGACTGTTGCTATACCAATACTATGCAGTTTTAATTACTCTTGCTTTGTAGTACAAGTTGATATCAGGGATGGTGATACTTCCAAAAGTTCTTTTATTGTACAGAATTGTTTCAGCTATCCTGTATGATTTTGCTTTTTTCATATGAGATTTCCCATTTTTAGATCTTAAACAATAATTTTATTCATTCCCTTCCCCTGTTTGTTGGTTTATTTTTTTCTTGGAGTTAAGGTATTTATTCATTTCCTTCTATTGTTTGCATTTTCCTGAATTTCTTTAAGATATTTATTCACTTCCTCTTTAAGGACCTCTAATGTTTTCACAAAATTGGTTTTAAGGTTGTATTCTTGAATACCCAGAGCTTGCTGAAGTAAGATAAGTAGGTTCTGGTTGTGTCATATTGACCTTTTTTTTGTTGTTGTTGTTAATTATATTTGTGAACTGGCTATTTGTCATCTGGGTTTGAGCTAATTATAGTTTAACATCCTGATTTCTTAGTTTATGGATCGATAGAGTTTTTCTTTTCTTTTCTTTTTTAATCTATGCTTCAGTTTCTTCTCTGAACTTCTGGCCTAAGTGGTCTGTAGTTTTGGTTACTGATTATTCCTCAGGTTCAATAGTTTGTCTGCTGGGATTTTGCTGGCCTAAATGACCTTTGGAGCTTTGGGTGCTAGTATTGCCGTTAAGGTTCTAAAGTTCTGGAGTTCTGAGAACTGGCATGGCCTCTGGGGTACTGAGTATTGCTGTGGCCTCTGTGGTTCTAGTTACCTGTGTGGCCTTTGATAGAACAGAGGACTTTGGGGGTTCTGGGTACCAGCATGGCCTCAGAGGTTCTGAATCTTGGTTAAGCCTCCAGTAATGCCTATTGTCTTCTGCTGGAGTTGAGGGCCTAAAGTTCTGGGTACCTCAGTGTCCTCTGGTAGTGCAGGGGGCTTTTTTCAGAGTTGTCATTTGGGATATGAAGATGAGGGGAAACTGCTGTTGCAGACAGCTGAGCCAGCTGTAAGGTATGTTGACAGGCAGTGGGCAGGAACTTTTCTGGGACTCTGAGTACTGGCAAAGCCTCCAGTAGAGTAAGGGGCTGCTGCCATAATTTTTGCCAGATATACTTAGACAATGGAAGGATGCCTTTTTGTATATTTTAACATAGCATATACACAAAATTTCTCACTGGCATGTTAATAAGAATTATAACATACCTATAGATGAATTTATGGATAACATTTACACTATATTATTTAGTAATTGATGAACATTTTTCTATTGAAGATTGCATTGATTTCCTTCATTCAGCAAAAATTTGTTTTGGCATTTACATTATTTTTGAACAGTTAAACACGTTATTTTATTTTCAAACATCAAACTTGGGTTTTTCTCTTTATTATAATATAAAAATGTTAAGCTAAAAAACTGAGCTTATAAACTATTATTTTACTACGATTTCCTTATTAGGTATATCTACTAAAGAAAGACTGTTTTTTGACTTATGATTTCTATGTTTTTTTTCTTTTATGCTCATAATATACTGTGTAAGATTTTGCTTTATTCACTGTATTTGACTGGAAAGAAAGGGTTCTCTGATTAAAGTATAGAGTGGCATTGATCTATGGGCAAACATATATATTTAGGGAACAGCTCAATGCTTTGTCAATTTATGTAATCAACAGAATTAAGTTCTTACTTAAAACCTATTCTCTCCCTTATGATGCTCTTTTGAGCAGATTTACAGTACTAGATATAGAGTTTCATCTCTGGAATGAGTCTTAAATCCAATCACAGAACAGAAAACTATTCTCTTTTTTTTTTAAACTATTCTCATAAAAGCTATCTTACTATAGCTTATAAATGGGCATGTTTTGTAACTGGTTGGTACTGCAGTTCATAGGGTTCCCGGCAAGGTAAGGTTGTTGATGTCTTTTCTCACCAGCAATCTGAATAGCACTTTCCAGCACCATAATGCTAGCTAGCAGAAAGAAGCTTTCATCCAAGCTAAGTTCTAGCTTGATTTCTTAACATTATGCAAGCAAGATATGAAGTATTCTGAGCAAAATAAAATTTCCATTTTGTTTTGTTCAGCAACCATGAGGAATGGATACACCACATAATATTCAGAGAGCCTCTATGGCCTTTCTGGTCGGCAACCCACCTATAGGGTCATGTGTATTCAAAATTAAAGTTTTCTATAAATTACCCATAAATTATAGAAGGAGATTTTTCTAACCATGCAGGGTATCATCTTACTCATTTTAAAGAACTATCACTACCAATTTTCCATAAATGGTATACCAAAATAAATTTATATTGCACTACAGAGATACTAAGAGATTCATGTTTATTGGTGATCAATTATAACAGCTAGAAATATAATCATCTGTGATTGCCATCAAATGATGAATTGATAATCAAAATGTAGTATGTCTACACAGGGAAATTCTATTACATTTAAAGAAAAATTAAATTATGAATTTTGCATGTGAGTTGAATGGAGCTGAAAACAAAGTAAATAATGTAATAGCCTAGTCCACAAAATTATTCATGTTCTTTCTGAATATATGGTTGGCTAATAGTTTACTTGAAATTTTATAATTATGAAAGGTAGGGTTTTTGGCTTGCAGTATGATCTTGTATGTCATATTTTTTGATTTAGCTCAAATAATGCATTTCAAAAATATAAATTGAAAATATTTATGCGTATATTTAATCTATTAATTATTAATTTTGGGGATTGTCTATTTGATATCTTTGGGCCATGGTTTTCTTATATTTAAGTTTTAATGATATGTTTTAGTTGAAATAAATAAATAAATTTACATTACTTCCCCCTTCCTTTCATCCCTCAAGATCTTTCCAGAGACCCTCTTTCAAATCCCTAACATATTCTCCTACTCACAAGTTCATAGATTCTTTTTCATTGATTATATTATGTACACACACACACACACACACACACACATATGTGTGTGTGTTATATATATGTGTGTGATATATATATATATATATATATATATATATATGTGTGTGTGTGTACATAATATGTGTGTGTGTATACATACATATATGGCTTCAGGGATGACCACTGCATTGGATAACTTATAAGGGCTCTCATCCCTGGGAAAGGCCAGTTTTCCTTCCAGGAGTGATTTGTTGCCTGTACTTCCTTCCCTAATCATGGAACCAAAGATGGGGTCTTGGGATGGAAATAGCAGGATAAGAGTGATATGAAGTGGAAAGCAGAATAGGGAGGAGGGCAGGAGGTCCATACAAAAGAAGAAAGAAGGCTGGAGAACAAGTAACACCAAGGGTGTTTGATAAAGTTTCAAAGAGTCATGTTATTTTATATTTACCTAACTTGTACATACTACATATAAATGTGTGTGTGGTGTGTGTGTGTGTGTGTGTGTGTGTGTACACGTGTGTATTAAAATACGTTAAGCTACTTGGGCTATCAATGCTCTCTGAAAAGAACCATAGACTATCAAAATCTTTGGTAGCAGGCATGATAAACCTCCATTCAAAGGGTTGTTTAGGGTAATCAAAAATGACTTCCAAAACAATGGATAATATTGATGTAGACATTACTGCCTTTTACTGGTTGGGTTTGGGCACCTCTTGCTAAGTTTGTCACACAATTAGGACAAAGGACTCAAATAGCACGAGCTGAATATGATTGAAATACTCCTGTAGTCTAGCTTTAATATTTCTAGAAAATACTATGCAAATTGTTTTACATAGTTGTATCCAGCTGCAATACTTACGAGTCACAACAATTGTTGGCATGCCAAGATATGCATAAAGGTAGAATAAGTGACACTCATATGTTAGTGTATGTGTAGACATTTTATTGAGGGACATTTTCAAAGCTTAAATTCATGTTTTACTAACTATAGAAGTATTCTTATTAATTTTCAGATTTTACAAGTTTTAATAGCATGCAACTTTGAAAGATTTACTCTATTTTCACCAGGCTTCTTGAATTGATGTGTTTGTCAAAATTTCCAATGTTCTCATCTTACTCTTAGTATATGAAAAACCTTTAGTAGTACTCCAGTTTAGAGGTTGATGTTTGAGCTTTTCTTTCTTTTTTTGATCAATTTAGAAAAAGCTTTTAAATTTTATTGATTGTTTTCAAAAAAGCACCTTTGATTTGGATTTAATATTTCCCTGAGTAAAATATCATGGATTTCTATCTTTATCCTTATTTTTTCTTTCTATTTGATTTGTTTTTTACAGTGCCATTTATTTTACTTGCTTATGGTTGGAAATTAGATATCCAATCTTATACTTTTGAGTTAGGTAGTATATATTTTTAATAAATTAAATTCCACTTTCTCAGAATTGTATCATTGAGTTTTAATGTGTTAGTCACTTTAAAATAACATAACAAAAATATCTGCAATAAACATCAGAAAATTATTAACAACTTAATTTAGCTTTTTGTTAAAGAAGTTTCAGTTCATGGCCACTTGCTTATGGTGTTACTGGGTTTGAATATAGGCAAAACATTAATACAAAGAACGCGTGATAGAGTACTCACCTCACAGAGTGTAGGAAGCCCAGACAGAAGAAAGCCTGAACAAAGAGCCTATGTTCTCTTCAAAAGCACACCTCTAGGTATCTGATTTCTTTCTACCAGAAATCACCTCTTAAAATTTCTATTTGTTCTCAATGATGCTATCAGCTAGGGAGAAAGTATTTAACACATCAGCTTTGAGACATCACTTAAGATCTAAACCACTATATTTTACTTCTTTCTCCCAGGGGCTAGCTAACATTAGTATCTTAGCCAAAATGCACTCAGTCCATTTCAAAAAGTCTGAACTGTTTCAGCTTTACTATACAGTCTACTATCAAAACCTTATCTAATTTTCAATGAAAATCATTCCACAATTCACAAAGATACAATGAAAAAGGGTAAATTCCACCATGGGAAAATTGAAAAATAGGAAAACATTGTGGATGAATTGGACCAAACTCAGCAATGCAATGACTAAATACTGTAGCTCCATATCAGTATCTCAGGCATGTGATAGAATTAAATGAGCACTAAAACCTTTGGAATAGCAACACTTAAATGCTCTTGTTGACTGCAGCCTTTCTGGTGTCTCACTTACGTGGATTTAACATACTCTCTGTAGATTTTTGGCAGATTGTTTTTGTTCTAGCATCTCAAGCCTACCTTACTGCTTAAGCTCCAGACTCACAGATTTGTGCATTGCAACCACACATTTGTTGGCACTTCAATTTTTCCTTCAATACATCAGTAGACATTTTTCATAAGTATAATTTTTAGATTCTGCATGTCCTCAAGTCAAGTATCATGTACACAGTGCCAAGATCTACCATGGGATACTTCAATAGCTGGGTTCCCTTGGGACATGGTTACAGTAGCTTCTTATTTCCTAGCCTTGTAAACATAAGAAAACATTTGTGAGGATGCTGTTCCATATTGGCCTTTTATTTTATTCTCAAATAAAAGTTTTACAATTTTAAACATTTGACCTTTTGATAGAAACTATTTATTAATCATTGTAAGTGCCTTTTTGCTCTAAATTCTTAGCATAAATTTGGTTAAATGCAGCCAACATTCTTCATGCTGCTGTATAAATGGTGTACTATTTTGAAACTTGCACTGGCTGAGTGATAATCTATTACATAGATGTACCATATTTGCTTCTCTATCTATTACTTATTGACTATCATGTGTAATGTTGTTTTGAGTATTTGTGTAAAACTTTTGTGTTGAATTATACTTTAATGTATCTTATACATACAACTAGGAATGAAATTCATGGGTCTTATGGTAACTCAATGAGATAATTACTTAAAACACTACCACGCTGGAATTTTTTGATATTTTTTATTAGAAATCTGTGAAGATTCTAAATTTTTGCCATTCGTGACAACTCTTACTATTGTCTATTATTTATCATTTTATCAATAATGGGTAGGTGTATGTGAGCTTATCTCTTTGGAGTTTGGACTTTGATTCCCTGATAAAGAATGGAGTATCACTCCTTGTACTTTTGGTACTCCTGCACATCTTTAAAAAAATATTTACTTAAGGTTTTTATTTGTGAATTTAGAAGTTTTATTTCAATTTTTAGATGCTGAAGTTTATTTACATAGTATTTTTAGTTATAAGGCTCTTCAGAAGTAATTTTAAAATATCTCACCTCTTTTTTTAAATTTTTCAAAATATTATTTAATGAAAAATATGCTGATAGAAATCACTACTTCTGTAAAGTATCAGTCTTTTTTAAGAAATCATTCCAGATTATATATTACTCCCTTTTCTCTAAGTGTTATAACTTAAAGTCTTACACTTAGATTTAAGATCTTCTTTGAATTATTTTATTTGCTAATGGCTAGTCTACTGATTTCATTCTTTTGCATACAGATATCCAATTGTCCCAGAACCATTTGTTGAACACTTTTCTTCACTGGATTGAGTTGGCACCATTATCAAAAAAATCACTTCACCATCAAAGTAAGGGTTGATTTCTTGACTGAATTTTATCCTAAGGTCTATATCTATTCTTATGCAAGTTTTACCATGTCTTGAACATTGTATCTTTATAGAAAGTTTTATAGTTGAAAAATGTGAATCCATTTTTAAACCAGGATTGTTGTGGATAATTTTCAATCTTACACATCTCTATGAGAATTCTAGAATCAGTTTCAACACCAATTTCTGCAGAAAGACCCATTAGAATTTCAATAAGGCTAATTCTGTTAATGAAAATAGTTGCCAGGTAGTGGTGGCGCATGCCTTTAATCCCAGCACTTGGGAGGCAGAGGCAGTCAGATTTCTGAGTTCGAGGCCAGCCTGGTCTACAGAGTGAGTTCCAGGACAGCCAGGGCTACACGCAGAAACCCTGTCTTGAAAAACCACAAAAAAAAAAAAGAAGAAGAAAATAGTTGTGGTGACTTTTTTCATCTTAATATTTACATATTGTTCTTCATGAATGCAAGATGTGTCTTTAAATCTCCTTAGATCCTATTAGTAGTATTTTCTGGATTTCAGTACACATTTTATATATAACTATAGTTGATTCTTAATTCTTACCTGATTTTTAGCCAACTGTAAATAAAATGCTTTATTAATTTAAATTTCAGATTGTTCACTATTTCTGTGTAGAAATATAGTTTTTTCAAACTGATTTTTTTTCTTCATCTTTTGGAACATTAAAATTCAAATGGTCATCTATAGACTACCTGATATGATTTCCTCTGTTTTCTTTCTTATTTGTATATACATATATATCTAATTTTATGTACCAATATAGAAACATTTATCTGTTTATTGCTATCTGTTTTTTTAAATTGCTCTCTGTGATATTTCACTAGATGAAAAGAAGTGGTGAGATTACCATTATTGTTTTATTCTTAACATGGTGAAAGAAATCTATCATCATCTTCTGCTTAGTTATGCAATTATGCAGAAAGTTTTTTTTTATAGATTGTATTTCTAAGATTGGCAGTTTCTTTCTTCATCTACTTTGTCTTGTATTCATGTAATGCAAGTGAGTTAGATTTGGTCAATTTCTTTTCTTATTTTTTTTTTTTTTTATTCAATGGAGATGATTCTACGGTTTTGGATCTTTAATCTATTACCATGCTGCATTGATACATTTTAAAGTAAATTCCATTCTTATATTTTATGATAAGAAAGCAATGAGATATATTCTTCTAACAATCTTTAAGTTGAGAATATTACTGTTATTTATACTGTACAATTTACTACCATTTGTACTGTATAATTTTATTTAACTGCTTTCTAGGACTTTTAGTTTCTATGGAACTGAAGTTTTTTACTCAATAAACTGCAATTACCCCAGTATTAGTGTCAGGCCTTGGAGCCTCCCCTTGAGAAGAATCCCAAATTGGGATGGTCACTGGACCACCTTTCTGTCAGTCTTTTCTTCATTTTTGTCCCTGAAGTTCTTTTAGACAGGAACAATTCTGGGTCAGAGTTTTTTGACTGTTGGATGGCAACTTTATCCCTCCACTTGATGCCCTGTCTTTCTACTGGAGGTGGACTCTATGAGTTCCCTCTCCTCACTGTTGGGCATTTCATCTAAGGTCACTCCTTTTAAGTCTTGAGAGTCTCTCATCTTCCAGGTCTCAAGTACTTTCTACAGGGTCCCCCCACTTCCCACCCCCCCAAGTTTGCATATTTCCATTCATTCTGTGAGGTTCTTTTCTGTGTCTCCATCCCACTACCTGCTCATGTTCCTCTTTTCCCCTTTCTCTCCCCTCTCCCATCCAAATTCCTCCCTCCCTCTGCCCCCTCTGTGATTGCTTTCTTCTCCAGCCCAAGTGGGATTGAAGCATGCTAACTTTGGCCCTTCTATTTGTTAAACTTCTTCAGTTCTGTGGATAATATCTTAGATATTCTGTACTTTTTGGCTAATATCGACTTGTTAGTGAACAAATATCAAGTAATTTCCTTTATCTTTACTTGATTTTTTGAACTTTTGATGTCATATTTGAGAAATTATTGCCAAGCCTGATGTCATGGAGATTTTCTTCATATTCTTTCAAGAACATTCATAGATGTTGTATTTGAATTTTGAGTCTATTTCTTTGTATATATAATAGTACTTCTCTTGTGTGTGTAGGTATTCTGTTTTGTCATACCTATCATTAAGGGAGCTATTATTTCCCATTGTCTATTCTTGAAACCCTTCTGAAGATTACTTGAGTATGTACCCATCAGTGATTACTTGGACTCTTAATTTCATTTGCCTGTATACTGATTGTTATATAGTGTGTTTATAGTTTTTGAATTTATGATATAAGATATATATTTTTTTTCTTTCTTAGGATTGCTTCTAGCTATTTGGAATCCTTGTGATTCCATATGAATAAGGTTTTCTTACATCATTTTTTTGTAAAAACTGCCATGAGAATTTACAGACAGATTTCACTAAATCTCTATACCTTTGAAAGTGATATGCACAGAACATTAAGCCTTCCAATTACTTACAACATGGTATCTTTTCTCTTATTTAAGGACTTACTTTTTCATCTATTTTGTAGTTTTCAGTGTTCAAGTGTTTTGGGACATTGGATTGATTTCTAAGTTTTAAATTCTTTTTGATACTATATTAAATGGGATTGTTTTCTTGCTACTCTGTTCAGAAAGTTCACACTAATTTTTTAATCCTCTTTCTTTGATCAATTTATTTCTTAATTCTGCTAAGATTATTATGGGATTTTTAAAAGTTTCTTGTATAAAAATTAGGATATATGCAATGAATAAAATTTCAGTTTTTTGTATCTTGAAATGACTTTGCATTCCTTAGGTAACATACCATTCAGTCATGATGTGTAATAATTTTACATATTGATGAATTTTGATTATTTTTACTGTATTCAATTATTCTTACTTTACTAAACACTTTTTCTTACCTATTCATAGTGGGTATAGATGCATATTTTTCTTGTAATATCATTTGTTTTGCTATCTTGGAAATATAGAAATCATTAGGGAAACATAATTAGCTGTGGTGTTTCCTTACCTTCATTGTGAAGCCAGAGGAGAGGTCATCAGTTGCCCTGGAATTTGAGCTACATTTGAATTTTAGCCATCATGTGGGTTCTGGGAATTAAACAGAGATCGTCTGGAAGGACAACCAGTACTCTTAATCACTGAACTATCCCTCCAGGCCCTAAAAATTATTTTTATTTCATGTAAAGTTTTGTAATTCTCAAGTGTCATTATTTAGATTATTAGCTTATAAACCAGTAATAATTTTTGCAACTAACTGGAAATATGTATAGTAAAATTGTTTTCTTTTTATCAAGGAAATTTTTGAAAATGGACAAAACAGTATTTGTATATGTCTAGTTACAAGGGAACTAAATTTGAATATATTTTCCTTTTTCAAGATTTTTATAATACATCAATAATCATTATTTTCTATGATATATATATATAATTCATAGTTAATACTAAATTAATTCAAGATAATTTTTATTTCAATTAATTATAATTACATGATTATGTAAGTACTATCAATTCATTGCATGCTCACTTATGTGTTTATTTATATTATAACATCATATAATAGTTATTACAATCACAAAAAATCAAATTTTTGTTTCATTTTCTCTTCTAAAAAGTTTAACAAAATTTAATTCCTTTGTGTGTGTGTATCTTTTTTATTTCCAAATTTATTTATTTATTTTATGTATATGAGTACACTGTCACTCTCTTCAGACACTCCAGAAGAAGGCCTCCAATCCCATTACAAATGGTTGTAGCCACCATGTGATTGCTGGGAATTGAACTCAGGACTTCTGGAAGAGTTATTAGTGGTTTTAAACACTGAGCCATCGCCCTAGCCCAAATATTTAATTTTTATTCTTAATTTCTTTCTTATAATAACTGTATTTCTCTCTCTCATCACCTAGTTTCTCCTCTCCTTCTTCTTCTCCTCTCCTTACTCCTTCTCTTCCTCTCAGTACTCCTCCCACCTTAGCTCCTCCTACATATCACCCTTCCTGTTAACATAAAACTTTTCTCTCAAAATACAATTAGAGCATAATTATGCCAATTTGTACCAGTGAGGTACAAGATAGTCCTAATACCCAGTCCATCATTTTGGTGACTAACTAGAACCTCTGTCATCTCTCCTAACTAAAACACTTAGTTCTGAACCTGGCTTTTTCCTTGGCTTTAGAATGAATGTCAGCTGAAGACCATCCACTCAAATCTTTTCTCTCAAGGTAAATAGCCAGGATTGGCTATGAAACTATAAGTTTTCAACCCCGTCAGAAATCCAGAATGGCTGAGTTAACTAAAATTATGGGAAGCAGAAAGCATAGCTTCTAAAACTTAGCCAATATCAAAGCAGATGTTCACATGTCTCTACCAGTCAAAGATAGTTGATATATCTAGGTTGGGTATGGGGTTACATTTTTGATTGAGCATACTAAACTTATAAAGCCATTGATTAACATTTTTAAAAAGTGTATAAAAGCAAAGAGAAAAAGGGGGCATGAGATAGGGGTTTTCTGGGGGGGAATGGGGAAAGGGGATGGCGTCTGAAGTGTAAATAAAAAATCCAATAAAATAATAACTGTGTTATTAGTGGAAATTAATCAAATCTTGTATTTATAATTTTTTGTGATGAGATGTAAATTTATTTATTGTTTAGATTATCATCAATAAAGAATTTATGTGATAATAGATCAAAGATAATATAAGTAATATAAAATGATAATGCTGCTAAATCTTCAAATCAGTAATTTATATGGGAATCATGAAATAACAATTAAAATAAAATCACAGTTTTCACATGGGTAGTATTTATAAGGATTATAGCATGTATCATTATTATTAATTACAATAAATATTTTTGTAAACTGGATTTATTTGCCTTATGTTTTCATGTTCTGGGAGCTTAATGTTGTAGAAAATTTTAAAGCCTTTCCTCAGGATGGTCACAGATAACAAAATAATATTACCAAACAAATTATTACATTCTTCAAATAGGGATTTGTTTTCTGTGACTTTATTGTGTAATTTAATATATATTTAATAGGTATTTGTAATTGACCTGACTAATACTATTTAAATCTAGAATTCTGGAATCTGATACCCCAGCAGTTGGTAGATGGCTTCCAAATTTTGAAGAAAAGTACTAAAATGTCTTAGAGGAGGAATGAAAGACATATGGGGGAAGAATTAGCAGGGGCCTTCCCCAGCCTGTGGACAAGGTGGCCTGTGAGTGGGGATAAGCAGTAGTCAATGAAGGCAAGTTAGGTGTAGTGCTCAAAGGAGTCATGCAGCACTGATCAACTAACAACCACATTACTTCTTTATTTATACAGATTTCATAGAAGATATACTAATGAATATCTAAGAAATACAAATTACTATATTGTGTCCAGACATGTGCTTTATTTTGTATTACATATCTGGGGTTACAACTTCAGTCACAATTAGAAACTAAAAGGAGAACAGAATTTATTTTTGTTTTCATTCCTATAACTCCAGTTGAAAGACTATCTCCATCAAAGCAAATACAATTATTATATGATGCCCTCCTTTTAGCTGGAATTATTTGCAGTTTTAAAGCACTCCAGCAAAACAGAAAATATTCTGAACTGTAGTTTTTTCAGAATGTTAATATGTTTATAAAAGAAATATAAGTTGGTTTATATATAGATTATAGGTCTTTTTATTATTATTCATTAATCTTTTTTATAGTCCAGACTTTATCCTCCTCCTGGTCTGCCCTTTGACTGTTCCACATCCCATACCTCCTCCACACCCCTGCCTCCAAGAGGATATAACCACCTGCACTCCTACAAACCTCACCACTCCCTGGGGCCTCCAGTCTCTTGAGGGTAAAATGCATCTTTTCTCACTGAACCCAGATCAGGCAGTCTTATGCTGCATATGTGTTAGGAGCCTCATATCCGCTGGTGTGTGCTCCCTGGTTGGTGGCTCAGTGTCTGAGAGATCTCGGGGGTCTTGGGGGTCATCAGTGTAGGACCAAGGTCCTCCTCTCCCATTGATGCCAGATAAAGCCATCCTTTGCTACATATGTATCTTGAGCCATGGACCCATCCATGTCTCTTTGGTTGATGGTTTAGTTCCTGGGAGCTCAGGGGCAGGGGAGAGAGGTGCTCCTGTTAGTTGATATTGTTGTTCTTCCTATAGGGTTGCAACCCCTTCAGCTCCTTTAGTCCTTCCCCTAACTGTTCCATTGGGGTCCCGGGCTCAGTCCAATGGTTGACTCTGAGTCAACCATTCATACAGATGACAGAGTCTGCATCTGTGTTGGTCAGGCTCTGGCACAAACTCTCAGGGGACAGCTATAGTAGTCTCCTGTCAATAAGCACTTCTTGGCATTAGCAATAATGTATGGGTTTGGTGTTTGCAGATGGGATGGATCCTTAGCCATTTTTATTTCTTCCTTTCCGACTTCTCTGTTCAGGTCTGTAGACTGCTTTAATTGGGTCATTTTTTGTTTAACTGTTTTTTAGATAAAGTTTTTTTGTGATGGATATTAATTCTCTATCAGTTGCATATAGCTGGCAAAAGATCTTTTCTATTTTGTTAGCTTTCATTTTCCTCTAGTGTTTCTATTTGACAATTGTTGGTCATAATTCCTAGAAAAATGTCCTCTTATTTAGAAAGTTACTTTTGAGTCTAACATGTTGTAGGATACTGTTATCTATCTATCTATCTATCTATCTATCTATCTATCTAAACATCTTGAGCATTTCAAATTTCAAATTGACATCTTTGGTCTACTTGGAATTAAGTTTAGTGTAAGTGTTCAGGGATTTTAATTTTATTCTTCCCTTTGTGACTATCCAGTTTTCCTGGCAGCATTTGTTTGTTTTTGACATCGCTATCAAATATCACATGGTTATAATTAAATGTGCTCAATTAGGTCTTCTACTTTGTTCCACTGGTCTGCAAGTCCCTTTTTGTGACAGTATTATACTTTAGAAATGAAGCTGTATAATATAACTTGAAATATGGAAGGGTAATCTCTTTAGCATTGTTCTTCATGATCACAATTACCATGGCAATCCAGGGTCTTTTGTAACTCTATATGAATTTTAGGATTTTTTTTATTTCTGTAAACAATGTTCTCAGTATTTTGATAGGGATTGTACTGAATCTTTAAATAGTTTTTGGCAGACTGGCCTTTTTGCAACATTAATTCTACCAATCCACAAGCATGAAAGATATTTCCAATTATTTCTTAAGAAAAATCATGGTCATTTTAGAATCTTGGAATGATCATGAGCACATCTAAATTAAATTTTGTCTAATTTGATCCCATCATACAAGAGAAAAGAATCTTTGAACATGAATGGACTCAAACTACCACAAGATAGTTAAGAAACCAACAAACTGCAGATTTAGTCATTCATCTCCTTACATACAGAACCATGTTATATATTATACAGATTGGTTAGAGAATTGAAACTTCTGAATATTTAATAAGATATAGATTACCATGATGATAAATTCCCTAATTCCAGAACAAAGAAAGTACAACTGAGAAGTTAGGGGCATGAAGATCAGAGGATTGAGGTTATCTTTGGTTACATATGGATTTCATACTAGTGTCATTCATGTGTGACTTTGTCTCAAACAACCAAACAACCACCACTACTACCACCACCACAACCACCACCACCAACAACAACAGCAAGAATAACAATAAGCACTAAATTGATATGTAAAACAAAGAAAAAAACAAAGATAAGGAAAGGAGTTACCAAAATTGTCAGTTTGGTTACTTAAGTACAGTTCCAAGAAGTAAATCAATGTAAGCTTTGGAACTTAAAGCTCAATGAGTACATAAAATTCCCAAATGGGCAGAAATACAAAAGATACAGCATATTAGAATTTAGTATTGAAAACATTTATCTAAGCTATGGAGTGTATAGAATTGATGGCACAAGATCAATACGAATTGGAAAAATCATAAATGAGAATGTGTCAAGAAGTTCCAACATATATGAAAGTGAGATATGAGAAGAAATAAAAAATAATGAACAAAAGTTATACTTACAGAGAAAATGGCTGATATTTTCTAGAACTGTTGGTTTCTCATATAAATTACACTATTGTTTGCAAGTGGAAACAGCATGTTTGATGTTTATGGGGAAAAAATAAGAGGAGAATGAGACACTATTAAATTTCAGAAAATGCTTTTTATTTATTTTTGAGTGGAAAAGATAACTTTTTATGTTGTGAGGTAAAAATTATTGTGCAGAAATACTATGGCACTTAGTGAGTGCACTTGTGCCCAGTAAGTGCATGCTATGCCCAAATGGTAGATTGAAAATAAGCTTAACAATTTTCTTTAATGTAACTTGATTGCTCTATATAAAATATAAATGCTATACTTTCTTATCAGTAGTTCGACTGTGCTACAAATTTGGAACTCTTACCATGGATAGGTTTTGTAAAAAAAAAAAAAAAAAACTTATCAAATGGTATACCTCTATGAAAACATGTTATTAGACTTCTATTAAGTTGAATATGTTTCTTAAAATTACCACAAAGTGGATCAATACACAGAGAGAGGCCAAAATAAAATACTTTTCTGAGAAAGATGAAGAAATAGAGATCTCCCAAAGAGAGAGGCTAAAGTGCTAGTTTACAGGTCCTACTTCTGTAATCTCTAGCATGCTATTTGATCAAATTTGTACACTGCTATGGAAGCACTCTCAATTTGTTTTCTTCTTTTGCTACTTTATTTTGTATAGGATTTAAACATCAATATTCTGTTTGACAGAGTGCACTTCTTTTCATGAAAAGCACTTAGTAGCCTAATAAATGAATGCTTCCTGAAGACATGAACAATTTTAAACATGGCTTTCAAAAATTTGACATGTAATGATATAGATATTTTCAGGAGGAATTCATATATATGCATTTTTTAAGATAATACTATGAATAAACATTCAATAAATCTGATATATTTCTGTCTTTATTGAACTATCTAATTGTCTGCCTTCCACACAAAAGAAATGTAATTACACATATAAAAAGATAAACAAATGAAACAGTATAATCCCAGCATAAAGAAAGCATAGATGGAAAGATAGTGATTTTCAATCCAGTCTGAGCTATATGGCAATAAGCTATCTGAAATTTAATAAAAAATAAACTGCAATCCATATTTTGACCTAAATATTATTATGATTAAACAATTATAAGGAAGGTCTAAGGAGAAAATAATAACATATTTTAATATATAAAAACAGAATAACATTTTCAAGTGATACCAAATATGTGTATCATAAAAGCAAGCTTCCTAACAATATAGAGTGATAACCATATCTGTTGATTCGCATGTAGTATTATGTTACCAAAACAAACTATTTTTATTATAGTCTATATAGAAAGAAACTTGAGCTAGCTGGATTTGGTTACACAGACTTTCAATCTCAGCTATTGGGGATGGTAAAACACATAGACCTAAATGGCATGTAAAATGGAAGCTAAGGATATAGCCCAGTGGCAAAGCACTTACCTAGCATGTAAGAGACCCTAGATTCAAACTTCAGTACTAAGAAATAAAAACAGCAAAAGCAGCCATCAAAACCAGGCAGATTAGGTTATCATAGCACAGCCTTTGTTCATAATTTCCCAAGTTATCTTAGTGGTTCTTGAAAACTACTGTGTTATCACTGGCACTTTATTCTTTAAAATTTGTTCATTGTTCTAGAGCTTAGTTCCTAATAATTCTTATTGTCAATGTGACAGAACTCAGAGTCACCTTGAAAGAAGAAACTTCAATTAAAGAATTGTTTTAATCAGTCTAGTTTCTGGGGCGTTGCCTTGATTGATAATTGAAGTAGAATAGCCAAACCCATTATGGGTGGTACCATCACTAAGCAACTGACCTGGTCAAACATAAGAAAGCTAACTAATTATAGGCCAGAGGCTGAGCAAGCTGCGTTTTTTCACAGTTTCTGCTTCATTTCCTGCCCTGACTGCTATCAATGATGGATTTTAAACTGCGAGTGTCAGCTAAATAAGCCATTTTTCCTGAAGCTGCTTTGTTCATGTTTCATCTCAACAACAGAATGAAACTAGAACAGACTTTGGTCCCTTTTACTTGTATCCTACTTTATAGCTATTTTTTAATTTTAATTTTTTGATGGATTTCTTTACTCACCCATATCTACTTATTCTGAAGTTTATTTTCTCAAAGCTCTTTTGTACCTAAATACCTTTTCTCTTGAAAATCCTACTTATGTTCTATCATTTTTTCTTAGTAATAGTTGGATGTCTTCCCAATGATATAATTTGCCTAGTAAAAGTTCCTCATTGGCTCATTTTTCCCTTGAGCTGTTTTTAATATATTGAAATTTTTCTTTTATTGGATATTTTATTTATTTACATTTCGGATACCATTCTCTTTCCCCATTTCTCCTCCCTAGAAAACCCCTATTCCATTCCCCTGCATCCTTCTTTTTTTGCTTTTATACCATTTTAATTACATGCAAGTATTAAGGTCAGTTATGGGTTGAGGAACTAGCAATATAATCAATGTAAATAGTCAAGGAACAAGCAAGACAATAAACATAAATAGTCAATGAACAATCAAAGAAATAAAAAAGTTCCATGAACACTCCTGTGATTACTGTTTCTAAGGGCTTATCAGGATGACCAAATATCTGAGCCTAATTCCCTATCCTAGCTCAAAGACATTTTCATGTCGGAAGCCTGCTTCCTTTTTCTAGACTAAGATTTAGATTCCTGCCTGAAATTACTTTTTTGTTCTAGCCTAATGTCAGATTCCTACCTGAAGCCCACTTCCTTGTCCATGGCCAATGTAGCCATTGTCCTGTCAAGTAGCCCATTTACTTGTCCTTGGCCCATGTCAGATTCTTGACAAACAGCCCCAAAAGCTCTACACCTCTCCCCTTTTTTTCATTTCATAAATAATACTGAGCCTGTCGTAGATCATTCTGCCAAGAATGCCTTCCTTACCCATCATGGAATATGCATTATCAAAAGCAATACGCTTCTGTCTTAGGTTGGCAAGGCTCTGTACAGAATCTTACCCATCCTTTGCTTGCCAGCCTATTAAGCTAATAACTCAATCTGGGGGTCCATTTTCAGTTTCAAGCCATGTACTTTGGCTGCCAACATGTTGATGTTGTTAAAGCAAGCTTTAACACAATGGGCAGGAATAAAAGTATTCCCAGGACAAAAAGGGCTAGTATAATCAAGCTATATATGCCATACTTGAAGTTTGACCAAAATAGAAATACTGACCTCATAGAATTTTTCCAAGAATTTAAGTTTTTAAGGACACTGGTGTGATTAAAACACTTACCAAGCTA
This sequence comes from Arvicanthis niloticus, assembly GCF_011762505.2. NCBI lineage: Eukaryota > Metazoa > Chordata > Mammalia > Rodentia > Muridae > Arvicanthis > Arvicanthis niloticus. Next base: position 65,511,756 of record NC_047679.1, read on the forward strand.
TTATTCTCTCCCCCAAACCCCCACATCATAAAGCACTGAGTAACATTTGGTTACTTTTTTTCCATTTATTTCCTCCTACCATGGCAAATTGCAAACTGCTACTTAACATACATATAGGAATGTACTAAGAGTCAACTCTTGCAAACTGGCTCAAGAAAATTCTGACACATTAACAACTTTACTATATTTCTTTAAAGTATACCTCCAGATTAATCTTTTTTTTTTCTATACCAATTTAGATATAAAACTGCTTAATGTGCACTAATCATGTTTTATATAATTTATTTTGTTCTTGATAATTATTAAATTAGAAAAACATATCTATGTTCATTTGTTGATAATCTATCAGTTTTTGAAAAATCCACACACATGAAGATTTTCCTGGTATTTATACTAACATAATAAGCACAATAATATTATGTGAGTTATCTTTAATGAGTCTAAACTTCCCAACTTTCTTGTGTGTTTATTTACAAGTCCAATACTTCTTTGTTTGTTTTTAATTGGGATACAAGTTAATAGTTATTATTTGAGAATTTTCATGCACACGTGGCTTGTGTTGATCCTCCTAGACCACTCCTTTAATTTTAAATAGCTGGGTGTGAATGTGCAAATAGCTCATATAGATAGAATACCATGAGAAGAAAAGGAAAATTTTAAGAAAAGGAGGAAAGACTGTAGAATAAATTTGCCATGGAAGTGAAAGATGAATTGCTGGGGACAAGAGGAACGGGTACCTGGAAGAAATATGGTTAAGAGGGCACTTTAAGAATCTATTTGTTGGGAATGTAGAACTGGCTCAGAAATAAAGACTATAGAAATGATTTTTAGGAAGACCTGGGATTGATTTCCAGAACCCACATATCTTCTCACAACAACATCTATCTCCAGTTCTAGAGAATCTGACGCACTCTACCACCCTTCGTGGGCACCAAGCATACACATGGTGCACAGGCATATATGCATGTAAGGTACATATACACAAAAATAAAGATTTAAAAATAATCTATTTATGTAAATAGAATAGGCTTTATGGTTGTCTCCTCTAGGTACTGTGAATTGAATTATACTGTAATGCACTGATGTCAACTGGTCTTTAAAAATTGACTATGGGTCTATTAATGTTTAAATTAAAATGTAATTACATCACATTGCCCCTTCCCTTTTCTCTCTGCTTCTCCCATATCCCCTCTCTCCAACTTTTTCCATTCCACTCCCTCATTTCCTCTCAGATAGATGGCTTCTTTTTCTTATTATTGATATGCATATATAAAAATAATATATTTATTATTGATGCATGTAGATATATATCCTATTTAGTGTATTTAGTGTAGTTGTGTACATATGACTTCAGAGCTAATTATTTTGTATTGAATAACCAACTATTGGACTCATCCCTGGGAGAGGGTAATTCTTTCTCTCTCAGAAGTCATTAGTTGCCTAAAATTCTTTTAGGGGTGGGACTCCAGGAAATTGTGCCAGTTCCCCAGGAAATTGTGCCAGTTCGAGATAGCATGTCTATTGGTGATGTCATTGTCCTGGTCCTTTTTAGTTAACATTACTGTTGAGGCATCATCAGTGGAACTTCCCTGTTATTTCTAAGAGGCACAATCTCACAGCAGATATCCTGGTTCTCTGACTCTAATTATCTTTCCACCTAGTTAGTTAGTTAGTTTGTTAGTTAGTTAGTTTGTTTGTTTGTTTGTTAATGTTCCCTGAGCATTATGTGCAGGAGGAGAGTTCTAGATGTAGACACTGAGCATCCCAGTAACAGTTGATTTCTGAATGATAACTGGTTTTGGTTTTCTGCAACTTCCTCTGTTTGCTATAAAGAGAATCTTTCATGAAAGATGCTAACTACACTTACTTGTGGGTATAAGGTTGTTTTTTAGAATGCAATTAGGAATTAGAATACTCTAGTAAGAGGAAAGTAATAAATACTCTTCTAAAATACTTACCTTCACCAGCCCCAAGTACTCAGATTTACAGTATCAGAGATGTTTTATTCCCCTTGTGTTGCATGCTTTTTACTTCTAATTATACGACCTTTCATTACAGCTAATATATGATGACTCCTATTGCGGTTTTAGGAAACCATTGCCATCCTGGTCATTGCTGAGGTTCATAGACATCACATCTGCAAAGTTTCATTTATTGCTTCCCTATCTAGTAGCTTTCACATTACCACAAATCACTGTACACTGTTTGCTAGACACTGGGTACCTTGTTGGCATTCACACATGTAGACTGATTTTGAAGTTGAACTATATGAGTAAAGGATTGTTATTGTAATTTTCTAATGGATAAGATTTAGGCTTAGGGAGGTTAAAAACTTGCCCAAAGTCAGGTGGTAAGTAGGATACCCAGACCTGTATGATTCTAAAGCCAAGTTCTGTGCTGTAATGACTACCATGATTCATATGTAAAGACATCCTTCAAAAAAAGAAAAAGAACGAGTCCCAGGAAGGAGAAGAGTTGGTTGCAGTCTTTTTTCTGTTCTCAAGGTCATTCTTTCAAGAGCTGGTATTCTGTGAATAGGATTAGGAAAATAACATATTTCTCTGTATCCATATGAATGCTTTCAAAGTTTTTTATCCTGATGCAGCATAGCTGTACATTTTATGTACTTATCCACCCTCTAAATGTAGCACAATAGCCAAAAGTACTATGAACACTATAAAATTAAAGTTCTGTGTCCTAAGTGTGCAAATCAATAATAGGACCTTACGTTCAACTTCTAGTAAGCAATCAAAGACAACAGTAGTGTTCTATATTGTTTTGAGAATCACGTGGTTTGCCCTGACCAGAAACTTAAATGAAGTTTCTCATTTGTTGTCCTAGGATTTTTATTAAGATAGTTTATGGCTTCTGTGGAAATCAATACAAATCCACGTGGCATAACTTTACTTAAGATCTATATATGTATACACACATTAATGTATATGTATTATATGTATTTTAGGTCAATATGTAATAATATGATTTCTTAGATTTTTATTACACAACATTAGTGTTATTTAACAATCCACCCTGTGTTTCCTTGTATATTGAGCTCATTCTCCTTTTCCAATTAGAGTCCCCAATCCTAATTTGACCCTTTATGCTATTTTACACTGTGAATTCTCCTTTTTCAAATTTAAATCTCAGTCAATTTTAAGTGGTCCAAGTTATCTTTATCTTCATTAAATAAATGAAGCACTCAAATGCTTGTAAACTGTAAAGTAGTTGGTCCTATCCTGAGGATTAGTAAATAGAAAAGAGAATGTTTAGGAAATTTGTTCACTTTAGCCCACCTATTAAGCTGAATACCTGAATGATAACTCATGTGTGATTTAGGTGCCAGATTGCCTGACAGTTTTCACAAGAAAATATATATTTTAGACAGAAAATCTCATATTTTTCTTTGTTTCTCTTATTTAAAAGAACCCATTCATTAATGTCTTGTGAATGAAATAACAGGAAATTACAAATCAGTTCACCTATTGAGTTAACATTAAAGGTTAATATTTTACGTTTTAGATCTTTTGTCCCTTCTATTTTTTTATTTAATCATATTTTACAGTCCAGATTTTATCCCCCTCCCATTCCTGGAACTGTTCCATATCTCATACCTCCTCTCCCAGTCTCCACAAGGATGTCTCCACCCTTCCAGTCCATACCCCACCAGACCTCCCAACTCCCTGGGGCCTTAAGTCTCTTGAGGGTTAGGTACATCTTCTCGAACTGAGTCCAGACCCAGGAGTCCTCTGCTGTATATGTGTTGGAGGCCTCATATCAGTTGGTGTATGCTGCCTGGTTGGTAGTTCAGTGTTTGTGAGATCTCAGGAGTCCAGGTTTATTGAGACTTCTTGTCCTCCTACAAGGTAGTCCTCCTCTTCAGCTTCTTCCAGCTTTTCCCTAATCCAACCACAGAGGTTAGCAGCTTCTGTCCATTGGTTGGGTGTAAATATCTGCATCTCACTCCTTCAGCCGCTTGTTAGACCTTTTGGGGGGCAGTCATCATAGGCTCCTATTTGTCAACATACAATAGCCTCAGTAATACTGTCAGGCCTTGGAGCTTCTCCTTCACATGCATGCAAATTTGATTCATGGGCCTGTCGCTGGGCCTCCTTTTCCTGAGGGTCTTCTTCATTTTTGTTACTGCAGTTCTTTCAGACAGGAACAATTATGGGTCAGAGTTTTGGACTGTGGGATGGCAATCCCATCCCTCACTTGATGACCTGTCTTTCTACTGGAGGTGGGTTCTACAAGTTCCCTCTCCCCACCATAGAGGAGTGAGGTAACTCAGACCCAAAAGGACATGCATGGTATGTACTCATTATTAAGTAGATATTAGCCAAAAATGTTCAGATTACATAAGATACAGTAAACAGAACTCAAAAATGTTAACAAGCCAAAGAGCCAAAGTCACCTCAATCCTATTTGGGAAGGAGAAGAAAGCAATCACAGGAGAAGGAGGGAGGGAGGAATCTGGGTGGAAAAGGGGACATGGAGGGAAGGGGGGGACATGATCAGGTATTATGTGGGGGGAAAAGTACTGAAGCCCTGAGGGCCAGCAGAAAGAATGGAAACAGGCAACCTCGGGAGGTAGGAGGTGGGAGGACCCTCTAGAATGTACCAGAGACTCTCAGGTGAGAGACTCTCAGGACTCAAAGGGAAAGACCTTAGATGGAATAACCTACATTTTAGATCTTAAGAGAAATGTATCAAAAGCAGTGTTCTTGTGATATTAATCTATAGACCATTTATGGGATTAGATAAAGAAAGGGTAAAGATAAGTCTGTATTTGCTCAAAATATGGAGATTTTAAGGCATGTTCTAATTTAAAAAATGAAATGACAATGATTCTCTTAAAATCATCTAGTATATTTCACAATCAAAGTAATTCACTGCTTTAGATTACACTTACATTGGCTTTTCAAACCCTTTGGCATATTTATATAGATAGTTAAGAATTGGCTTTGTATAATGAAAACATTCCTTTGTAAATTAGGATGTTGAATAGTATTGTTAAGTAAGAGTTTAGTTGATGCTTTCCAAGAAAACATAAATATGAATTCTCTAAACACATTTAATATTTCAAAGAGAATTAATGGCTGTTTTAAAGAACCCCAAATTGAACAACAAAACAGCCAAGAGAACCAGCTTGTGCTCAGCAGAATTTCATGGTTACCCAAGTCAACTTTACAAAAATTTTTACCTACATTTTCTTTGTGAAGTTGCAAGCTTTGGATATAAAAACTGTTTTCTGTATGTTAAGAAATTCCTGCAGTTGAAGATGCAGTCACTATATGATTAAATTGATCTCAGTGATAACCTACAAATCTGAAAATCATATCATTGTTTTCATTGTTTCCAACTACTTTTAGAATAAGGAAGCTTTATTAATAAGTTTTTGAAGTAAATTGTAATGTTATATTATTGCTTTATCATATTTTTAATTCTAGGAGCATGTTTTTAATCTAATAATCATTTGGGAATCAAAGAAATAAACAGTCTTATATTGTTGGGGTATCAAAGTTTTTGGAGGTAAAATCATTTCACCTGAAAGGTCATATTTATTATTTTAATGACAGGATGCTTTTATTGACTTTGACATGTAAAATGATACCAGAAGCTCCATAAGATTCCTCTGCTTTTCCAATCGCTAAAAATTATAATTGCAATGACCCTTTAGTCTGCCCTCATTTTATTCAGAAAATGCCCTATGAAGTTATCAGGAATTTTAAGATCCTCAAACATATATGTTCAATGACTGACTGTAAACCACTTTTATTTTCTGTATTTTCCTTCAGGCACAGATGTGCCTATATGTTCTTATAAGCAGCTATATTTTCATAGCACAAATATCATAGTTAGCTATTTTTTGCTAAGGAACTGTGGCACTTGGAGAAGTGCTATAAGTTCAAGATGATAAACCATATTCAATTTTAGCAGGTGAGTTTCCGAACATCTTTTGAAGAAGCATCCACAGCTTATGGCTGATTTGGACTAATGGTATTTGTAGACAATTTACCTGGATTTTCTTTGGTTTCTTCATGGAAACTGAAGCATTAAATACATTTTTCTTCTTGTGGAATGCACAGTGTTCGATAATATGCACAAATGATGTTCTCAAAATGTAAATAATACACTATAAATCTATTAATAATGTCACTCAGAGATATTCACAGTGAGTGTCTCAACTGGCAAGTTCTACTAACATTTGACCAGGTGAGAAGAACAAATTCTGAAACAGACCTATATACTTTATTTCCAAAGGAAGATAACATTCTGTGAACATTTTGACTGTACTGGGAGTGGGGAAGCAATCCAACATTGCCCTTTTAGTTCCTAAATGTTTTGATATCCTACCAACAGTAAAAATGTGACCAGTTTTCTGAAGGCTATATCTCCCTCTTTAGTTGATATGATTACCCATGGTATAATATCACTCCAGTTATGGTATCCACATAAAGCTAGCTAATATGTAGAGAAACTTTTTTCAAAAGTACCCAGTGCATAGTCTCCCCACAAATCCTATTGTATACCATCAGTCCTTTTTCACTTTCAATATTTTACACGTTTCTTGTAGGTTTGGGGTTTATTATGACATTTGGAGGCGTCACAGTCAGAACAAAAATTCACAGCCTTCTTATATGAGCATCAAGGAAAAGTCACATGAGGTTTGCGATTAGAGAACCCATGACTTAGACATTGTTTTACTTATAAGTTAGCTTGACAATGTCCCTGAACATTATATTTGTATTGATTTTATTTGCTGAATATCTTCATTAAAATATGCTATTTATTAATTTCATTAGCCATGGTTCTAAAAGTAAAAATGACACTAAAAATATCCCACAGTTATCTGCACTTCCTGTTATTGTTAAACAAAGTATATGAAATATTTAATGACCAACATTCAAAGTGATTTTATCCCATTATTACATTAAAACATAAATTTAAACTAGTGATTTGAAAATGCTCCAAGTAGATCTACATATTACAGTTTATGTGAGCACAAATATACTAAATTTTCTACTATTTTGTTTGCTTTGAAAAAAGTTTTGAAGTTAATATTGATGTTGAAGTATGAAAGTGTCTAAGTGGGACAATAATGTTAACTCAGCAGTATCATCACTTTGATCTTTGTTTAAAGTCTAACAAAACTAGATTGCTATTTGATTGACAACCTTGTCAAAGAGTGAATGAAGACTGACACCCTGATATTGAAAATGCAGCGTCTACAAAAAACGAAAGCTCAAGTTTTCTCATGACATTGCTTCTTTTGTGGAACAATGCGGATTTTTATTGTTTTGAAATAAATGTATACAGTGATAAATTCAGCTAAATATAAAGTTACTTTTTTTCTTCCTGGTTTGTTGAAGACCATGCATATCTTTATGCACATAATTCAGTGGTGTTTGTATTAGAAAACATCACTGAAAATCCTTGCTGCATTAAAATCATAAAATTAGATTATTATCCATCAGAATATTACTGAAAGGTTGATTTATTAGTTTGACAGCCCACAAGGTAAGAGACAGTTGTCAGCAACTCAAAATCTCAATTCAAATTGAACTAGATTTAATTCTGAGTTTTATTGTGTGATTTGGGAAAGTGTTTTTAACCTCTATAGTATATTTTATAGCTTGAAGGAAAAAGATAAAAGAAGTCAAAGATATTTTGGCTAAATGAAACATATATATATATATATATATACAATTTGTTTCAATATATTTAATATATCTTATATATTATTTATATATAGGATATATATATGCATGTATACATATCCTATATTCTATATGCATACATATACATAAACACATATATAATATCAATCATATTTTCTCATAATATCTATCTTCTATTATTGCAATGAAATTAAATAAGATATTGAATGTAAAGTGCTTGCACAAGACTAGGTTTGTAACTGGCTAATTATTGCTGTTATGATACTGCCCAATGAAATATCGGTCACCAC